>NC_064817.1:94121057-94335484 GCF_023721935.1 Panthera uncia
GGCAGAGAAAGAGGGAGAGAGAATCTCAAGCAGGCTCCGTGCTGTCAGCCTAGAGCCTGATGGGGGGGCTCAAACTCACAAACAGTAAGATCATGACCTGAGCTGAAACCAAGAGTCAGAGGCTTAATCGACTGAGCCACCCGGGCGCCCTGATATGGGCTGTATTCTCAACATTGGCTTTACAAAACAGTTCTGTTTGCAAAAGAAAGGAGGAAACCATGTATTAAGTTTCTTGGAGAAATTCAGCTGTCTGGTTGGGAAATCTGTGAGAACACTGTTTTCTCCCTGATTTGTGTCTTGTGGCCTCTTTCCCCTTCAGAATGCACTGCGAGTGCATTAGGAAACCCAGGAAGGAGAAAGAGCTAGTCACCAAACCTTAACGTTTTTCTTTTCCTCTGCAATACGCCTTGTCAGCCTGAAAAAGCGATCCCAGTCTGCTCCCAACCTTTCCAGTCTGAGCCAGGCCCGGGGCCCCAGTCTGCGGTGTTGGGATGCCACTACTCAACGGTCAGCTCTGTTGGGCTGCTTTTCAGGTACTCCCACCACCAGATCTGCAACTGTTCTTTTTTGAGAAATCTTTTAAAGTTTATTTACATTTTTTAGTAATCTCTACACCCAGCACGGGTCTCGAACCCACGGCCCGATATCAAGAGTTACATGTTCCTCCGACCGAGCCAGCCAGGCGCCCCTGCAACTCCTTTCCATCAATGCACTCACACATGTACTCTGCAGCAAAGCCGATACACCCAGCCTGACTTCCTTTCCTTTCTTTTTTGGGCAAATATCACTTTGCTGTAACTTAAGTGGGGTTTTTTTTTTGGGGGGGGGGTCACCTTTTTACGGCATGACCTACAAATTAGTCAAAAGTGCCTGAGGGAATGAAAGTATTTAAAATTAACACAATGACTCTATCCCCAAATAAGGGCCACCCAACCCCCAGCCGACCAAATTCCACAAAACTCAACTCTTCAAAATAGCATCACCAACATGAAAAAAATTCTTAAAATGTTAGAAATCCTCAAGAGAATATGTGCTTACGTGTTTAGTGGATTTGTAGAATTTGTGTAGTATCCAGAAGGCCTATTTTGACTGACATGTAGTTCTTCTCTAACCTTTTTGCCCTTCTTAGGTCAATTGATATTCATTCAGTACTGGGTGGGTTTTTTTTTTGTTTTGTTTTTTGGGTTTTTTTGCTTGTTTCATACTTTAGGCAAATTTTCAAAGCCTGCAAACCGTTCCCCCATTCTCACCGTAACGTGACTGTCCCCAGCAATGTTTTCAGGTTGATGCATCAAAATGTTCCAGAAAATTAGAACGTAGAGCTCTCACTCCCCACATTGCCTTACCAAACACTTAAAAACAACAGCAAGAGGACTGGGTTCTCGAACTTTGAAGCTGTCCCTCCACCATCAGTCTCAGCTTCACTAAATAGACACTGGTTACTCATATAGCGTGTTCTGAGCATACATTTCTCCCTCACCCCAATGTTTTTTTTTTTAATGTTTATTTTTGAGAGAGAAAGAGAGAGAGAGACAGAGCACGAGCAGGGGAGGGGCACAGAGAGAGGGAGACACGGAATCCGAAGCAGGCTCCAGGCTCTGAGCTGTCAGCCCAGAGCCCGACGTGGGGCTCGAACCCACGGACTGTGAGATCATGACCTGAGCCGAAGTCGGACGCTCAACCAACTGAGCCTCCCAGGCGCCCCCACCCCAAAGTTTATAAATTCACCCACTTCGCTAAGAGCTTATGCATGGCTTTAACTTAGTATAACCAATCCCTCTCATAACCTGCTCCTCTGTGCATTAATTTGAATACTTCCACAGTCAGCCTGAGCCCCAATATGTCTCCACACATGACTCTTCAAAGGATATCTGTGTTTTGGGTGGTGGGTTCGGCCCTGCAGCCGGCTCTGTGCTGACAGCTCGGAGCCTGGAACCTGCTTCGGATTCTGCGTCTCCCTCTCTCTCTGCCCCTCCCCCGCTCACCCTTAAAAATTTTTTTCTAAGTAATAAATGAACATTAAAAAAATTTAAGAGAAAGGAATCATGTTCCCTCGGGTAATGGGAAACATCCGTAAGCTGGAGTTCACATACCCCATTTTTCACCCACAAAGACTCCTAAAGTCGATTTATTTGCCAAAGTTGAAAAAGAAAACCGAAACATACCAACTTGAGAACCCCTGGAACAGAAGTGTCACAAGCCCTAAAGCCGGTTTCAGAATGGCTGCCCGGCCATTCAGGTTTACTGACCTGCACTCTGGTTTCGGTCACATTCATGCAGCTTGCAAGTTCTCTTCTGCGGGGAGAAAACCACAAATGTTTAGTATTTGGAGCTGTGGATAAAGTGAAATGTACAGATATACATTTTATGCTTGTTTTAAAACGTGTACCCTCCCCTCAAGAGCCCACCCCCCAAGTAACTTTTTCTGTAATTCCCAGTTCCAGGCTTGCTACGGTTTCCCCTCAAAATTTAAGGTAGCATTAACATCTTGGTAGTCAAGATAAATAATTTTATTGCACTATTTAAAAAAAGAAAAATTCGGGGCTCCGGGGTGGCTCAGTTGGTTAAGCATCCGACTTCGGTTCAGGTCATGATCTCATGGTTTGTGGGTTCAAGCCCCGCATTGGACTCTGTGCTGACAGCTCAGAGCCTGGAACCTGCTTTGGATTCTGTGTCTCCCTCTCTTTCTGTTCCCTCCTCCACTTGCACTCTGTCTCTCTCTCAAAAATAAATAAACACTAAAAAATCTTTTAAATAAAAAATAAAAAATTAATGCAAACAAATTATCACAGTTTTATTTACTTATTTATTTATTTATTATTTTTTAAGTAAGCTCTATACCCAACGTGGGGTTTGAACTCACAACCCCGAGATCAAGAGTCACATGGTCTGCTGACTGAGACAGCCAGGTGCCCCTCCAACTTTTTAAAATTTATTTAAAAAATTTTTAAGTAGGCTCTATGTCCTAAGTGGGGTTCAAAGTCTTGACCCTGAGATCAAGAGTCACACGCTCTTCTGACTGAGCCAGCCAGGTGACCCCCTCCCTCAAAATTTTATTTATTTATAAAAAGTTTTTAATGTTTATTATGATTTGTTTTTTGAGAGAGAGACAGACAGAGAGTAAGCAGGGGACGGGCAGAGAGAGAGAGGGAAACACTGAATCTGAAGCAGGCTCCAGGCTCTGAGCTGTCAGCACAGGGTCCGACGCCGGGCTCGAACTCACAAACCACGAGATCACAACCTGAGCCGAAATCGGACGCTTAACCACCCAGCCACCCAGGCGCCCGCCTCAAAATTGTAAATGAAAGGATCCAGGCCTACAGCTAGCTGCAGGAGAGTACCTTATTCTCCTTAGCCTGATTCCAATAAAATTTTATTTACAAAAAGCTACCAACACAGACGATAAAAAAAAATGTATAAATTATACTACATCAAAATTAAAAACTTCTGTAGACCAAAGTACAAAATCAATAAAGTGAGGTGTACCTGGCTGGCTCAGTCAGTTAAGTGCCTGACTCTTGATTTAGGCTCAGGTTATGATCTCGTGGTTTGTGGGGTTGAGTCCCACGTCAGGCTCTGTGCTGAGTGTGGATTGTGCTTAGGATTCTCTCCCTCCCTCTTCCCCCTCTCCAACTAGCACATATGCACTCAGGTGCGTGTGGGTTCTCTCTCTCTCCCCCAAAATAAATTTTCAAACTTCAAAAAGATCAGTAGAGTGACAAGGCAACCCTTCAAATGGGAGAAAATATGTGCAAATCATATATCTGATAAGGAGTTAACATCCACAATATATTAAGGACTACAACTGAATAAATAAACAAGCAACCGGTTAAGAACTGGGCAAAGGCCTTGGATAGACATTTCTCCAAAGATGATATTAAAATGGCCATGAAAAGATGCTCAACATCACTAATTAGTCATTAAGGAAATGCAAACCAAAACCACACTGCTACCTCATACCGTTAGAATGGATACTATCAAAAAAAAAAAAAACCAAAAACACCAAAAACCAGAAAATAACAAGTGCTGGTGAGGATGTGGAGAAATTGGAACCCTTGTGCAGCCGCTAAGAAAAACAGTTCGGTTCAGGTCATAATCTCATGGTTTGTGGGTTCGAGTTTGTGGGTTTGAGCGCTGCTCAAAAATTTAAACATAGAAATTACCAAATGACCCGACAATTCCATTTCTGAGTATATACCTGAAAGAACTGAACACAGGGTCTCGGAAAGATATTTTGACACCTATGTGCCTAGCAGTGTAATTCCCAAGAGCCAAAAAGTGGAAGCAACCCAAGTGCTCATTAATACTAAATGGATAGGGGCGCCTGGGTGGCTCAGTCAGTTAAGCGTCCGACTTCGGCTCAGGTCATGTTCTCCCGGTTTGTGAGTTCAAGCTCCGCATCGGGCTCTGTGCTGACAGCTTGGAGCCTGGAGCCTGGAGCCTGCTTCGGCTTCCGTGTCTCCCTCTCTCGATCAAGAGTGAGATTCTTAACCCACTGAGCCATCCAGCCACCCCTATAGGTAGAATCTAAAAAACAAAACAGAGATGGACAACCAAAAAGACAGACTGTAATACAGAGAAGAAACTGACGGTTCCCAGAGGGGAATTGGGTCGGGGGACAGGTGAAATTGAGGGGATTAAGAAGTACAAATTTCTAGTTATAAAATAAATAAGTCATGAAAATGAGCATACAATATAGGGAGTATAGTCAATAATTTGTAATAATGTTCTATGGTGACGGATGGTGACCACACTTATCGTGGTGCGCACTGAGTAATGTATAAAGTCGTTGAATCATTATGTTGTACACCTGAAACTCATATAACACTGTATGTCAATTATACTTCAATAAAAAAGCCAAAAAGCTTACAAAAAATTAAAAGACTGTATGCTATGGAAAATAAACCGGTCACAAAAAGACAAAATCACAGACAGGAAGTATAATGGTGGTTACCAGGGGATCGGGGGGTGTATTATTGTGTAATGGTAATAGTTTCAGGTTTGCAATATGAGATTTCTGAAAATGAACGGTGGTGATGGTAACATAAGAATAATGTACGTAATGCCACTGAACTGCGCAATGAAAAATGGCAAAGACAGTACATTTTACGAGTATTTGACCAAAATAAAGAAATCAGGAAAAAAATGAATAAATTAGTCTTACGGAGAATAAAAATGGGCGCAGGGCTTGAATATGCCCATGAAAAGATCCTCAACATCACTAATCAATACGGAAACACAAATCAAAACCACAATGAAATACCACTTCACAGCCATTGAGACGGCTAATATTAAAAACAGGGGCGCCTGGCTGGCTCAGCCAGTGGAGCGTGTGACTCTTGATCTCGGGCTTGTGAGTTCAAGCCCCACCTGGGGTGTAGAGATTACCTAAAAATAAAATGTTTTAAAGAAATAAACAAATAAGTGTTAACAAGAATGTGAAGAAATTGGAATCCTTGTGCACTTGCAGCCACTACGGGACACAGCACAGTAGCTGCTTGAAAAATTAAAAACAGGCTTACCAAACGATTCCGCAATTCTGGATATCTACCCCAAATGATTGAAAACAGTGACTCCAACTGCTATTTGCACGCCCATGTTCACAACAGCGTCATTCACAATAGCCAAAAGGTAGAAGCCACTCAAGTGCCCACAAATAAATGAATAGATCAATGAAATTCTGTATTTACAAGCAATGGAATATTACTCAACCCTAAAAAAGGAAGGGAATTCTGAGACACGCTACATCATGGGTGAACCCCGATAACATTATAGTAAGTGAAATACTTCAGGCATAAAAAGAAAAATACTGTGTAATCCCACTTATATGAGACACCTACACTAGTCAAATTCATCAGAACACAAAGTAGAAAGGTGATCGCCAGGGGCTGGGGGAGATGGGGGAACAGAGAGTGGTTCAGCGTGCATCCTTTTAGTTTTGCAAGGTGGAAAGAGTTCTGGAGATTCGTTGTAAAAAAAAATATGAATGCACTTTAGTGAACTATACACTGAAAAAAATGGTTAAGATCGTATATTTTATCTTCACACATATTTTACCACAATTTTTTTTAATTAATTTTTTTTTTTAGTCATCTCTACACCGATAAATGGCTCGAACTTAGGACCTTGAGGTCAAAAGCTGCATGCTCCTCTGAGCCAGCCACGACTCCCTATTTTACCAGCTTTTTAATAAGTCTTTTTTCTTTTTTTTAATTTTTTTTTTTTTTTGAGAGAGAGAGAGAGACAGAAAGAGAGAGCTCGCGCATGAGAGCACTTCAGCGCAGAGCCCGATGCGGGCTCGACTGGGCTCGAACTGACGAACCGGGAGATCAGGACCTGAGCCCAAATCAAGAGTTGGACGCTTAACCGCTTAAACGACTGAGCCACCCAGCCTCCCCTTAAGTCTTTTTTTCTTGAAGTTTGTGCTTGTTTATGTAATCTCTATGCCTAGGTGGGGCTCGAACCTCGAACTCACGACCCCCAGAGATCAAGAATCCCACGCTCTCCCAACTGAGCCAGCCCGGCGTCCCCACCACAATTTTAAAAAACAAAAAGACCACCCACCACAGATTTCCACAGACTTGTTTCATATAATTACTGTATACAAATATTTCCCTTGATGCACAGAAGGCATTCTCCCCACCCCTAGTCCTTTTTGGTTTAGGAGGGGGAGAAGGAGGTTGGGGGGGGGAGGGGGGGACGGGCGAGGGTGGAGGGGCAGGGGGGCCGGGGTGGGGTGGGGGAACGAAGATGCCTGGAGATGAGGCGAAGGGCACTTGCCGGAGCAAGCCACTTACCTTGTGGCCACGTCAGGGTATTGAGTGCGCTGGAAAACGCTTTCCAGCTCCCGCACCTGAAACGCCGTGAACTTAGAGCGCGGGGCCCCCTGCTGCCTGCCGTGGGGCTGACGAGCCCCAGCGGCTGCCACTTGGGGTGGCCCTTCAGCGTGCTGCTGCCCCAGCGCCTGGACGACACCGCTGGCCTCGTGGTTCCCCTCGCCGTCACGGTTCGCCACGCCTTCACGGTTGATGTCGCCTCCACAGTTGGCATAGCTGGCACCGCCCTGGGGGTTATTGTTGCCCACGGGGACTAGACTGCCGTCATCAACGTGGCCGTCTTCTTTGGCTTCTGGGGCCGCGTCCTGCACAGATTCAGATCTGATTTCCACTTCTTGCATCCCCAGCCAGTAGTAGTCGGGGTCACAGTATGCACCCAGGTCACAGTAGTCGCCGCTGGGCAGAGGCTCCATGGCTGTGGTGTGGTGGACGGCCACCGCCTCCGCCCACCCTGTGGTGATCGAGACCAGAGCTGGCCTCTTTTGGCGCCTCGTACCAGTTCAAACGCTTTGGCGCAAGTTCGACGCGAACGTGATCCCCTTTAGACGATTGCTATTGGCTTTCCCTTTCCGCCAACTGAGGTGGGTGGGACTTGCTTCGACACGCAAGTGTCTGGGGCGTGGCCAAAAAATTAGGGCTGTGCGGGGCAAGGCGGGAGCTTGGGTTTGCGCACAATCGGGTCTCTAATTGAAAGTTCGGTTTACCACACCCCTCTTGAGCAGAGTGGTCTGAGGACGGGATGGTACCGGATTATGCGAACTGATTTGGGGGGCAAATCAGGGACGGGGAGAGATGGGGGTTCGAGACTTCTCACTACCTACAGGAGCCCTTTGGGACAAGTTCTGAGAAAGTCTCATGGTCCAGCCCTCTATATTTGGCAACCTGCACACACGCCGGGCTAACAAGTAAAGTGAAATGATGAACCGAGTTTCTGCAAGGACACAGAAAGCAGAGCCCACCACGTTTCCCGGGTGCCCAGAGTCGGATCTTGGGGCCGGATTTGTAGAACATTCTGGGTAAGATGCACTCTACAGGAAATCCAATGTGCCCGATGAGAAAGTTCAAGTACTCCGGATTTTTAGTAATGACGCCCCATCGGAGTGCAAGTGTAGACCCCCAGCCCAGGGCTTAGTGCACCCGAGAACTCTTGCATTTTGCTGGCTTAGGAGGCCACAGTGAAGTATGCATCTTCCGTGGTCCTCCACTCGCACATCTGCGGTAGCATGTCCCCTATACAAGCTCAGCCGTCCCCTGTGCTGGGCTCCTGGCATGAACTCAGGTCAGTTTCCACCTTTCCCCCTGCTGCTCCCTCTCCCCCCGTGCTCCCTTTTTTTCCCTAAAAATATCATCCTGATCTCTTGCTCTGGAAAAAATAAAATTGTATTTATTGTCAAAAGAGATCCAGGCCAGTGTAAGGGAGGAAGACTTTTTCCTTCCGTCCTTCAAGGTCTTCTAGCTGGTTTAGGAATTAAATTGACATGAGACAGTTTGACAGGACAAAAAACAAAGTTTTATTGCGTGAACACAGAGGCCAAATAATGACAGTGACACCTCAAGAAATAACCAAGGCATCTCTGAGGAATTGGCAGGGCAAAGAAAACTTGTGTTTGGGAGCTTCGATTCAGAAGGAATTCTAAACAGAATTTGGGCTGGGGTAGTAAATTAGGAAAGGGTGACAAGGGGTGTTTACACAGCCTTCTCTGCTCTATGGAGGATGTCTCTTTACTTCCTGGTACAGGGAGGGTAACTTTCACGATTTATTTCTTACTTTTTTGGAGACAAAGGGGGCTCGGGGTGTTCTTTTTGTATTGGCTGTTTCTTTTTATTTTATTATTTTTTAACATTTGTTTATTTTTGAGACAGAGAGAGAGAGAGAGAGAGCATGAACGGGGGAGGGTCAGAGAGAGAGGGAGACACAGAATCCGAAACAGGCTCCAGGCTCTGAGCTGTCAGCATAGAGCCCAACGTGGGGCTCGAACTCACGGACTTCGAGATCATGACCTGAGCCAAAGTCGGGACGCTTAACCGACTGAGCCACCCAGGTGCCCCTGTATTGGCTGTTTCTTAAGTAATTTTTATTTAAAATAACCAATATACCAGGGTGCCTGGGTGGCTCAGTCGGTTAAACATCTGACCCTTGAATTCAGTTCTGGTCACGATCTCATGGTTTGTGAGATCAAGCCTGGCATCAGGCTCTGCACTGAGAGCTCAGAGCCTGCTTGGGATTCTCTCTCTCTCTCTCTCTCTCTCTCTTTTTAATTTTTTAATGTTTATTTATTTTTGAGAGAGACAGAGTGCAAGTGGGGGAGGAGCAGAGAGAGAAGGAGACAGAATCCGAAGCAGGCTTCAGGCTCCGAGCTGTCAGCACAGAGCCCGGCATGGGCTCAAACCCACAAACCTAGAGATCATGACCTGAGCCGAAGTCGGATGCTTAACCGACTGAGTCACCCAGGCGCCCCTCTCTTTCTCTTGCTCTCTCTCTGCCCTCCCCCGCTAGTGCTCTCTCGCTCTCTCAAAATAAATAAACATTGAAAAATAAATAAAAATGAAATGAAATCACCAATATTCCAAAGGGGCACATTTTGGAGTCGTCTGCCCTTGGCCCCTATACCAGATTGAGGGCTCTATGGTTCTCTCTTCAAGATGTGTTTCATAATGGGGTGCCTCCGTGGCTCAGTTGGTTAAGCATCTGACTCTTGATTTCAGCTCAGGTCATGATCTCACGCTTTGTGGGCTGGAACCCTGCATCGGGCTCTGTGCTTTCAGGGTGGAGCCTGCTTGGGATTCTCTCCCTCTCTGGGTTCCTCCCTGACTCACGCTGCTTCGGTCTCTCTCAAAATAAATAAACTTAAAAAAAAAAAAACAAAGCCATGTGTTTTGTAGATGCTTTGGGAGGTGTTAATATCCTGAACATTACAAGCAATTTCTAATAATGAGTCCTATGCTTCGTATTACACATGATTCATCTTCTTTTTACTATGGCAACCATCAGTGTTTTCAGCATCATCCTGTGAAAGAAATTAAACAATTGGTGGGGGCCTTTGTAAGACGTATGCACCTTGCCTACCGTGCCTAATGGATAAGCGTCGCTGCAGGATGGCTCAGAAATCAGCTGAAACATGGTGATTGACCAATTCACATTTAGAAAAGATGTCAAGGAGGTGGGGGGGGGTCGCCTGAGTGGTTCCGTCAGTTGAGCATCTGACTCCTGATTTCGGCTCAGTTTGTGAGTTTGAGCCTCGAGTCAGGCTCCATGCTGAAGCATGGAGCCTGCTTGGAATTCCTTCTCTCCCCCCAAAATAAAATGAGCATTTAAAAAAATTTTTTTTTAAAAAAAGAAAGAAAAGATGTCAAGGGATGGCGATCCCACGGCCTCTCTCTGACTTTAACCAAGGTGTTTCGTCCTCAGGCTGACTCTTCCGGATTATGCAGGCCTCTCCCTCCCTTGGCTAGGATCCCGATGATGAATTTTCAGTCTTGGATCGGTTGTTATGTGGGAGAAATACAAGAGTTTTCCTCACGGCTTGCGTTAGACTAGCTAGAGCAGCTGTGACGTCTCAGACGTGTTCTCGCACATCTCTGTCCGCAGTGTACTCCCCCGTCATCTAACCCACAGTCCCTCGTGTACCCCAGGGGAGCGTTGCCCGAACTCCATACCACCCACGCTAGTATTTATTTACAATTTTTAAGCTAAATTTAATCTACTTTTTATTTTAAACTTCAGGCGGGGCCCTATTCTTTTTCTTTTTTTAATTTTTAATGTTTCTTTATTTTTTTTTTTTTTAATTTTTTTTTCAACATTTTTTATTTTTTTATTTTTGGGACAGAGAGAGACAGAGCATGAACGGGGGAGGGGCAGAGAGAGAGGGAGACACAGAATCGGAAACAGGCTCCAGGCTCCGAGCCATCAGCCCAGAGCCTGACGCGGGGCTCGAACTCACGGACCGCGAGATCGTGACCTGGCTGAAGTCGGACGCTTAACCGACTGCGCCACCCAGGCGCCCCAATGTTTCTTTATTTTTGAGAGAGAAAGGGACAGAGCGCAAGCAGGGGAGAGGCAGAAAGAGAGGGAGACAGAAAATCCAAAGCAGGCTCCGAGCTGTCAGCACAGAGCCCAATGTGGGGCTCGAACCCGTGAATCGCGAGATCATGACCTGAGCCGAAGCCAGGCACTCAGCCGACTGAGCCACTCAGGCGCCCCAAGGGGAGCCCTATTGTAAGCTAAAGTAGCCAGGAATCATGATCTGGTGTGACAGGTTTATGAGAGCAAATCTTGAGCCAGACTACAGAGGTCTAACTCCTGGCTTCGCTCACCACGCGCTCTCTGGCTAATCTGGCGAGCTGCGTATTCTTACTTTGCCTTGGTTTCATCATCTTTAAAATGGGAATGACAGGGGTACCTGGGTGGCTCAGTCGGTTAAGTGTCCGACCTCGGCTCAGGTCACGATCTCGCGGTTCCTGAGTTCGACCCCACATCGGGCTCTCTGCTGTCAGCGTGGAGCCTGCTTCGGATCTTCTGTCTCCCTCTCTCTGCCTGTCCCCTACCTGCATGTGCTCTCTCTCTAAAAAATGAATAAGTATTAAAAGAAGAAGAAGAAGAATGTAATAACAGTGACCATGCATTAAATGCCTATTCTAGGCCAAACAGAAGGAGAAGTACTATAGAAGTTATAGTCACCGGCACAACAGGGTCGAATTCATATTTTCAGCATCAGATCGTCCTGGCTTCCTCGTGTAGAATGGTCGTAGGAGAGAAAAGGTGAAAGCAGGGAGCCAGGAGGCTAATGCAACATTCTGCTTTAAGATAACAGTGGTTAGGGTTAAGGCATGCGGGAAAAATGAAAGGTTTGGGGATGTGTGTTTCAGGTGGAGTTAAGAGGATTTGCTGATGGATTGGAGGCTTGGAGCGGAAGAAAGACATTACATGCATTCACTCATTGAACCCTCACGAAAACCCAGTGAGGTAGGCAGTCATTCTCCCCATTTTTCAAGTGAGGAAGCTGAGAGACGGGCTCATGCATTGGCCCGGGATTCACAGCGAGCCAGGCTTTGGACCTGCACTCTTAACTGTCTCTTCCCGGTTATTAGTGGCCTTTTTTATTTTTTTTTAATTTTTTTAATGTTTATTTATTTTTGACAGAGAGAGAGAGACAGAGCATGAGCGGGGGAGGGGCAGAGAGAGAGGGAGACACAGAATCCGAAACAGGCTCCAGGCTCTGAATTGTCGGCACAGAGCCCGACGCGGGGCTGGAACTCACAGACCGTGAGATCATGACCTGAGCCGAAGTCGGATGCTCAACTGACTGAGCCACCCAGGCACCCCGTTAGTGGCCTTTTCCTGCTCCCCACGATGCACCTCTTTTCCCATTTCCTTTTCTTCTTATGCTCTTTCAGTACTTTTTCCCTCCTTTCTCCCTTGACTGAGGATAAAACCCAAGGATCTCACTGAGACCAGTGAGTGTCAAATAGTTAAAGACGCAAGTGAGCGAGTCCCGTCCTGTGGATTCCCTAGATGCAGCAAAGGGCTTGAGGGCCTTTCCATGTTCTGAATCACCACGAAGACCACGTTGGTGGGCCACAGACTCAGTGGGTCTATCTCTCTGGTTAATGTGCCAAAAACACAAAACGAAACAAAACAACCGATATTTATAAATGCAGACAGAAAGCTTAAGGGTTTTTTCCATTTTACTTAATTTTTTTTTAAATTTACATCCAGATTAGCATATAGTGCAACAATGAATTCAGGAGTAGATTCCTTAGTGCCCCTTACCCATTTAGCCCATCCCCCCTCCCACACCCCCTCCAGCAACCCTCAGTTTGTTCTCCATATTTACGAGTCTCTTCTGTTTTGTCCCCCTCCCTGTTTTTATATTATTTTTGTTTCCCTTCCCTTGTGTTCATCTGTTTTGTCTCTTCAAATCCTCATATGAGTGAAGTCATATGATATTTGTCTTTCTCTGACTGACTAATTTCGGAAAGCTTAAGTTTTTAAGTATTATTATTATTTTTCCTTTTAGAGAGAGAGTGCACGTGGGGGAGAGGGGCAGAGGGAGAGAGAGAGAGAGAGAGAGAGAGAGAGAGAGAGAATCCCAAGCAGGCTCCATGTGGAGCCCGACATGGGACTCGATCCCACGACCTGGGATCATGACCTGAGCCAAAATCAAGAGTCAGATGCTCAACCCACTGGGCCATCCAGGCGCCCCACATACAGAAAGTGTAAAAGAAAATATAGCATCACTTCAGAGCACACTCACACGATTTTCAGAAAAAGAAAGGATTTGTGGGGCGCCTGACTGGCTCAGTTCGAGGAGCGTGCAGCTCTTGATCTTGGGGTCATGAGTTTGAGCCCCACGTTGGGTGTAGAGATTATTTAAAGAAATAAAAACTTAAAAAAAAGGAAAAGAAAGGATTAGTGAGCTGTTAACCCTCAGAAAGCGTTTCCATATCCTTCCTCATGACAGACTCTAGGGTTTTTCTTTGTGATTTGGCCTATTGGGGGCAGGAGCGGGGGAGGCTACATCATTCGGCGTCTGTATCGTGCCAAAGGGGGACCCAAGTCGAGTAAGCGGCATATTCGTAGATATCCTGAGTCTTGAGTGTTCGCAGTAGGTGTGCCCTTACCCGAACTCTCCTGGTGCTGCCCCCTCCACTCTTTTTTTCACTAGCGCCAGTCTTGTGTTTGAAGCCCCGTTTGCCTGTCCTAAGAGTGCTCTGCTGTACCATGAGTATGGGTCTCTCCTGCCTAGGCAAAGATACTCAATCTCGGACTAGCAGATTCTGCCCCATGTTTATTTTCACCCGAAGATTCTTCTGACTTATTCAAAAGCCTCCAACATTGTGTAAAATCAAAGATAGGCTTTCTGAAAATCAGCAGACCTGGGCCAGGCAGCAGCTAGCAGTGAGTGAGTATTGGAGAAGTCCCTTATTTTTCCTTATGTTTCTGGACGTTGACCCACGTCTGCAAGAGGAGATATTTAGATTTTGGACATTCAGATATTAAGACTCGTTCTTAGGAATCTGCCAGGCAGGCTTGCAATTCCACAATTCTATCAATCTATGCTCAAAAGAAGCTTATTAGGCTTCTATGAGTTTGCTCCCTTAAAAGAAAAAAAACAATAGCCTTTTCCATAATCTTATTAACGCTGTTCCCCATAGATCATTAAAATGTCTTTTGTCCAGAGGTGGCCGGGTGGCTCAGTCGGTTGAGTGTCTGACTTGATTTTGGCTCAGGTCATGACCCCGAGGTTGCGAGATAGAGCCCTGCATGGAGCTCCACGCTGAGTGTGGAGCCTGCTTAAGTCTCTCTCTCCCTCTCTCTCTCTCTCTCTCTCTCTCTCCCTCTGCCCCTCTCCCCTGCTTGTGCTCTCTCTCTCTCTCAAATAAAAAAAAAAGAGGGGTACCTGGGTGGCTCAGTCGGTTTTGCGTCCGACTTTGGCTCAGGCCATGATCTCATGGTCTGTGAGTTCAAGCCCCACATCGGGCTCACTGCTGTCAGTGCAGAGCCCGCTTTGAATCCTCTGTCCCCCTCTCTCTTTCTGCCCCTACCCTGCTCACGCATGCTCTCTCTCTCATAAATAAATTTTGAAAAACATTAAAATAAATTAATTAATTATTTTTTAAAAAAAGCCCTGGGTGGCTCAGTCCATTAAGCATCAGACTCTATGGTTCGTGATGAGTTCCAGCCCCGCATCAGGCTCTGCACTGACAACGTGGAGCCTACTTGGCATTTTCTGTCTCCCTCTCTCTCTCTGTCCCTCCCCAGGTCGTGCTTGCTCTCTCTCTCAAAATAAACCAACCTTTTAAATAATAATAAAAAAAGAAATATAAAAAAAAAAGAGTTTAAAATGCCTTTCTTCCAGAGTGATAAATCTTTGAACATGCTCTGGGCCCAAATGTTCATTTCACATACATTTCTTTAACATTTGTGCATACTATGTACAAGACATTACTGCAAATACTTTCCAAATAGTAACGCATTTTTCTTCACTATAACACTCACTGGGAAGGACCCCATGCAGTGTAAGTGTTTTTGGAGGCACTAGGCACCGGGCAGGAATCTGCAGTTGTACTCTGACGTGAATTCATTACTAAGACTCTGGGGCACTTAAGCCTTCTCAAGTGGCACAGTGCGTGTCTTGCAGAGTGCATATGACCACCCGGAGAGCCAGACCAACCCAGCCCCGTGATTCTACCTACTCCCAGAGCTCTAGGTAGCATGGAGGGCTTTGACTTCAGCATCATTACAAATACAAATTCGAGCCATCCGGGCGCCCCAAAAGCCATTCCTTTTACGATATATCGTATTAGTGCACACAATTCTTTTTTTTTTTTTTAACATTTATTTATTCGTTTCAGGAAAGAGAGAGAGAAAGTGCTCATGAGTGGGGGAGCGGCAGAGAGAGAGGGAGGGAGAGAATCCAAAGCAGGCTGCTCGCTGTCAGCCCAGAGCCCGACTTGGGGCTCGAACCCACGAACCACGGGATCATGACCTGAGCCGATATCAAGAGCTTGATGCGTAACCAACCGAGCCCCCCAGGCACCTCAGTACACACACTTCCAATGGCAAATATATTCTTCGCCACTCAAATACTGTGCGAAATTTATATTTGTAAATATTTTACATAATTTTGTGGCCACACCTGGACATTTGTGCACCAGCAGGGTCCCATCTGCCACAACTGGTGGTGAGAAAGCCAATAGTCAACGTCTTACGTGTTAGTCCAAAGGCTTTGAACCTGAAGCCGACACACCGTCACTGAGGCCAGATACTCCAAGAGGACCCTACTCGGCTGCTAGTTATACCTCCACCAGATCATAGATCCCCGTGGACCCCAGCACAGTCTGCAGAGAAGCACAGCTACATCGACAGCACTGAGGACAAGGAGCCTTCACCCAGACGCAGCAGTGATGAAACTGGTCGTTTAGGAGTCAGGGAGGACCAGGAAGGGCGGCACGGTCAGTGCCTGGACGGTGACAGGTGCTTCAGCAAACTCTATGAAACGAACTTTCTCTGGGACAGCAGGATGGACTGAGCTGTATCTGCTGCTCTTAGTTTGGGGCCCTGGGCCTCCTCCTGCCCTTGAGGCCGGGCATTCAATGTCACGATCTCTCTCTTTGCCTTTCCTCCTCTCCAGATGCGAACCCTCCTGTGATCCTGGCAATTGCATCAGAAGATGAGGAGGAAATACACTGTGAACCTGAGGAAAGAGCAGCAGCGCCGGCAAAAGGCCACGGCCGTGCAGGAGCTCCTGGCCCCATGGACAAAAAGGACCCGGAGGGTGCTGGGCTGAAGCTCAGGCAGCTTGGGGACGGGCAGCAGCCCCACTCCCACGCCACTTTGACCCGTTGCGGCTGCAGGAGCAGGAGGGCGTTTTACAATGAATTCTCCGCTTGCACATGTTGCCACGGTAACCGGCACGCACAGGCAGCATCTGCTTTCCCGGGAGCACTGGCTGGATCCACCCTCATTCTCTCTCAGGGAGCTTCATTTTCTCCCTTCCTGAGCCAAAGGTTGGGGGGGCCAAGGCCACTAGGGCTCTCCTGACCTCAGGCACCAGGGTGAAGGCAATGCTTCCTGGGCACCAAGGTAAATATTTTCATGCAGCATTAAAATGAATCAAGCAGTGTGGGTGGTACCTGGGTGGCTCAGTCAGTTGAGCATCCAATTCTCGCTTTTGGCTCAGGTTATGATCCCAGGGTCGTGCGATCAAGCCCCACGTGGGGCTCTGCAGTGACCGTGGAGCCTGCTCAAGATTCTCTCTCTCTCTCTCTCTCTCTCTCTCTCCCTCTCCCTCTCCCTCTGCCCCTCTCTCCCACTCACGCTCTCTTTCTCTCTTTAAAAAAATAAAATGAATCAAGCAGGGAAATGTTAGCACGATGCTAGCTAGGTTTTTGTAAACAGTCTTTGAGTGAAATCAGGGTGAGGAGAGTAAGGGGTGGCCAGCTGTGTAAGCGAAGGGTCAGATTCTGCCTTTCTTTAAAATTGTGACACTTTGTTCATAGTAATAATTAATTATTTTTTTTAATTGTGCAACAGGTATCATTTATCAGGAATCTGGAGTTTTTGATGCCCTTTAAATTTAGTGTGGAGGAAAAAAACATCCCTAAGGCAAGGCCTCAATCTGAATATTACAGAACAATGTACTGGGGGAGAGGTGTTGTGGAATAGGTATGTATGTATGTATGTATGTAAGTAAACTCTACTCCCAACTTGGGGCTTAAGCTCATGAATCCTGGATCAAGAGTCACATGCTTGGGGCACCTGGGTGGCTCAGTCGGTTAGGCGTCCGACTTCAGCTCGGGTCATGATCTCACGGTTCATGGGTTCGAGCCCCGCATAGGTCTCTGTGCTGACAGCTCAGAGCCTGGAGCCTGCTTCGAATTCTGTGTCTCCCTCTCTCTCTGTTCCTCCCCCACTCATGCTCTGTCTCTCTTGCTCCTTCAAAAATAAATAAAAACATTAACAAAAAATTAAAAAAAAAAGAGTCGCATGCTTTACTGACTGAGCCAACCAGGCACCCCTGGATAGGCGTGTGTGTATGTATGTGGGTAGGTAGGTATGTAGTTTTAACAAGGATTTTAATTCTTTCTTTTTTTTAAATTTCGTTTTAAGTTTATTTATTTATTTTGAGAGAGAGAGTGAGCAAGCATGGGGGGAGGGGCAGAGAGAGAATCCCAAGCAGGTTCCCCACTGTCAGTGAGGAGCCGGATTCGGGGCTCAAACCCACGAACCGTGAAATCACCACCTGAGCCAAAGCCAAGAGTCGGAGGCTTAACCGACTGAGCCACCCAGGCGCCCCTGGAGTAGGTATTTAAAAGCATGCATGAACTGAATGTGATGTATTTCATTTCCTCTACAACTCCTGATACTGAATGTTTGTGATTCGCTCACCTCAGAAGGGAGCTTGCAAGATGCATATGCACGTGACTAAAGCCAGCACCCAGGCTAATATATCTGAAAAAAAGTATGTGGTCAGAAATAATTAGCCATGTTTGGAAAGTAGGGTTTTTGTTTGCTTTTGAAAAGAAGTTTATTTTTCAGTAATCTCTACACCCAGTGTGGGGCTCAAACCCACAAACCCGAGATCAAGAGTCGCATGCTTCATGGGCTGACCCAGCCAGGCGCGCCTGGAAAGTAAGTTTCGAACCTTGGGTCTTTGTGAGTGGAAAATGGGATATATAATCCCCGGTTTATGGGACTTTCCCATTACCAGAAGGAATATGATTTCTTTAAAGTAAAAAAAATAATAATGAGGGTCACCTGGCTGGCTCAGTTAGAAGGGCATGCAACCTACATTTATTATATTTATATCTACTTTAATGTTTATTTACTTTAGTATTTATATTTATATGTAATATTTAATGTGTAAATTTAATTTAATTTACTTATGTTTATTATCGATAAGGATAATATATTAATGAATAAGGATAATATATCAATGGTATATAAATATTATATATAAATACATATTTTCTCCTTTTTTTTTTTTTTTTTTTAGTAGGCTTCACACCCAGCGTGCAGCCCAACGCGGGACTTGAACTCACGACCCTGAGATCAAGACCTGAGCTGAGATCAAGAGTCAGACGCTTAACCGACTGAGCCACCCAGGTGCCTCCAAACCATGTATTTGCATGTGCATATGCATGTATATATAAATTAGGGTGGACTTCTGTGCGGAGACCCTCTATAAGATGGGGGATAGCAACGTCCCTGCCATAGAATTGGTGAGAGGACATAACATATGTAAGTACCTGGCACAATGTCTGGCCACAGAAGAAGCCCTCAGAAATGCCCACTGCTTTTATTTCATAACACGTCCTATTACCACAGCATAACCCGCGGTGTAGGTGGCATGATGGAAAAAGGCATGATTAGAAATGACACAATCTCTGGGCGCCTGGGGGGCTCAGTTCGTTGAGCATCTGACTCCTGATTTTCGGCTCAGGTCATGATCTCACTGTCAGGAGATAGGGCTCCGTGCTGTAAGACCCCACTGGGGATTCTCTCTCCCTCTCCCTCTCCCTCCGCTTCTCCCCTGCACGTGCGTATGCACACGCACACTCGCGTACTCTCTCTCTCAAAATAAGTAAACATTAAAAAATTAAAAATTATAGAAAAGAAATTACACATTCTCATTCTTTTAGAGACACTGAAATATCTACGAATGCGACGATGTGGTGTCTCTATTTGCAGCAAAATAATTATGTTGAACTGGTTAGGGTATTGATGAAACAAGGCAGGCTGTGAATAAGTTGAGACTGAGATTAGTCCATAAGGTATGTCTTGTGATTCTCTCTGCTTTTGTGTACGCTTGACATTTCACATAATAAAAAACATGTTTTTATGGTTTTTTTTTTTTAAGTTTTATTTACTTAAGTAATCTCTGCGCTCAACGTGGGGCTTGAACTCGTGACCCCAAGATCAAAAAGTCACATGCTCTAGGGGCGCCTCGGTGGCTCAGTCAGTTGAGTGCCCGACTTCAGCTCAGGTCATGATCTCACAGCTTGTGAGTTCGAGCCCCGCCTCGGGCTCTGTGCTGACAGCTCGGAGCCTAGAGCCTGTTTCGGATTCTGTGCCTCCCTCTCTCTCTGCCCCTCCCCCACTCCTTCAAAAATAAATAAACATTGAGAAATTTTTTTTTTAAAGTCACATGCTCTTCCAACTGAACCAGCCAGGCGCCCCTAAAAAACATGCTTTTAAATGATCAGGGTTATAAACTCAAATGCTGACAGACACAGGTGACAGGAGACCAGCAAGGAGAGTGGAGACTGGTGAACTGAGAAAGAATAGATCTTTTTCAAAGGGGATGGCCAGTTCTCAGCTCCAGCTGAGTGTACTGGGGGGAATGTTGGGCCAAGACTACTAGATTTTCCAGTTTTTTTTTTTTTTCAAGACTGGCCCCAAATCCAAATGTTTATATGAAACTTTCCATTCTTTAAATGTTGGCAACTAACTGGGGCGTCTGGGTGGCTCAGTCAGTTGGGCGTCTGACTTTAGCTGGGGTCATGATCTTGCAGTTCGTGAGTTCGAGCCCCGCGTCGGGCTCTATGCTGACAGCTCAGAGCCCAGAGCCTGCTTCGGAGTCTGCGTCTCCCTCTCTTTCTGCCCCTCCCCACTCACACTCTGTCTCTCAAAAATGAATAAATGTTAAATTTTTTTTTTTCAATGTTGGCAACTAACTGAAATATGTATCAAGAAGTGTGCTGGCCATCTAAAACAGGCCTGCAGAATAGATTAGATTCAGGCTGCAGCTGCCAATGTGCAACCTTTGCCTGAGAAGCTGACATTCAACAATTTTCATTCTCTGGGGCAGAAGAATGTAATCGAAAGCACCCCTAAAGCTAACAATCCCAGGATGCCATTGTTCTACCCTCTTCTGTTTACAAGTCCTGCTCCCACACGTGCTTTGTTCTCTCCTTCTCTGTCCGTGACTGTGAGTTTCTCTCGCTTGGTCCTTCACTCTGCTTACCTAGTTCTGATCTCAAATTTCTGACCACCGAGGACCAAGACATCTGAGTGTCCAGGGCAGGAGGCCCTACGGTAATAAATCAGACCCCACTTGACCTGATCATACTCGCAGGAACATTTTGTAGCTGTTCCTAATGATAAGTGGGCGTCTTTGGGAGAGTCTCAGGAAATACTGTGCCTCAGAGACAAGGCAACAGGCTGGGAAGTTCAGAGTACCCTGGAGAAGAAAAATGGGATTTCATGAAACTTATATGTCTTGTGGTCAAAAACAATCTCCTGAGGTTCAGCAGTTCCTTCAATCTCCTGTGTTTCTTTTTCTTCTATTAAATGAAGTAAAATTTAAATTTAAGATTTTTCATCTTGTTTACCACATATGTAGTATGATTCCAGTCTTATTAGATTCACTCTGCATACACACATCCATTCACCCTTTCTTCTTCATCCTTGTGTGTGTAGGGATGTCTGTAAGAATATCAAGCAATATTGAATATCCCAATACCAACTCTGATTATTTCTTCTTCATGAAATGTGAGTAGATTTGTTCTTTCGGCTTTGGACTTCTACGAATTCCTTGAATTTTCATAATGCCAATCATGCCTATGACTAAAATAAAATATTATATAAAAGAGCAAAAGAACAGAAATTCAAAACATTTTAAATGCATCAATATTTTAATCTTGTTGATTTTCAAGACTGGAAAATAAATTTGCCCTGGCAGATAAAGTGCAGAACTTTCATTTATATTTGAATTTCGAATAAACAACAAATAATGTGTTAGTATAAATATGTCCTGAATATTGCATGGGACATTCTCATTGAAAAAATAGTGTTATTTGTCTGTAATTAAAACGTGATTCAGCCTCCTGTATTTTTTATACTGAATAATGCAGCAGCAATATAAACATATTGCCATTTCTATAGAAAATACTTTCAATACTTTGTACTTTTTTTCCCATTCCATTCACATTTTTCTTTTAATTCAGGAGAGATTAAAAAATATGTGCTTTGAGGGGCGCCTGGGTGGCTCAGTTGGTTAAGCATAGGACTGTTGATTTCGGCTCAGGTCACGATGTCACGGTTGGTGAGATTGGGTACTGTGTTAGGCTCGTGCTGACAGTGGAGCCTGCTTGGGATTCTCTCCCTCTTTCGCTGCCCCTCCCCGCTTGTTCTCTCTCTCTCTCTCTCTCCCCTCTCTCTCTCTCTCAAAATAAATAAATAACATTTTAAATATATATATGTGGGGGCACCTGGGTGGCTCAGTCGGTTAAGCATCTGACTTCAGCTCAGGTCATGATATCGAGGTCCATGTGTTCGAGCCCCGTGTCAGGCTCTGTGCTGACAGCTCAGAGCCTGGAGCCTTCTTTGGATTCTGTGTCTCCCTCTCTCTCTGCATCCTCCCCTACTCATGCTCTGTCACTCTCTGTCTCTCAAAAATGAATAAATGTTAAAAGAAAAAAAATTTTTTTAAATGTATATGTGCTTTGACTTGAGCCATTTCTATATTATTGCACATGTATTATATATACACATATATACCTAGAGATATAGGACACAGTACACAGCCTGTATCATGTAATATGTGATACACACACACACAACACACACACACACCCTAATGCAAGCTGAATGGACTGTACTGTCAAACCCGGCTCTCTGTGAAATGTCTTCTGGCCCATCGCCTCTCCCTTCAGTCGTTTCAGGCACCGGGCTGAGAAAGGACACGGTCTCTTATTCAGCTTAGACTCCAATCTCCGAGGAACCGGAAGGATGCAGGGAACTGGGTACTTCCGAAGTTCATTTCCTTGGATGCCCACAGCCCGTTCCGTCGTGGGCAGGACCCCACTCTAGGTGCGGGAGGGGCTTTGTCGACTTCCCTGGAACTGGTTCCAAGTCTCTGATTTGGGCAGGTGTGTGGCATCGCGTTCCAGAAGCCAAGGCACCACTCGTGGCGACAGTGACTCCAGTGACTCCAGTGGCTCCAGTGGCGGGTTTGCACCCCCAAGAGCGGGAGGCCTGGGGCTCTGGGGGTAGGGGGGCAGTGTCACAGTTGGTCAAAGAGTCTGGAGCCCCCCAAATCTGCCCGCTCCCCTCGGGGCAGCCGCTCTCACTCTCACCCTTGCTCTCCATCCAGTCACTGGAATGGTCTGAGCCATTAGCGTGGCGGCCTTGACCAAGGCTCCTGAAACCAGTCATACCCATCCCTCTCCTGATCCGCACATGCCCTCTGTGCCACGGGGCATCCCCTTCTCTTCTGTCGCGTCTGCTCCCCGCGCCCGCCCTGCCCCCCAACCGGAGCGGGAGCAACAAGCCATGGCCTGGCCCCTGGGGACAAGGAGAGGGAGGAGGTGAGTGAGACGGATGCACCTTTGCCTTGAGGAGCCCACCTGACTTTAGCGTCCCCTTCATCGTTCATCCCGCTCTGGAGCGATCCCATTGAAGCGTTTTCTGTCTTCCTTGCACCCATTTTCATCCTTGTCTTCAATCCTTCCAGTCGAGCCCTTATAAATCCTACTCCCTTACATTCTCACACTTACTCGAGTCCCTTCATATGGTGCCCTGGCCTCCCGCTCACCTTTCCACCTCCCGACTTGGGGCCGACAAAGCCAGCGGCTCCTACCTACTGGAATTTACTTGTTTACTTTAATTTTATTTTACTTTAGTTAATACTTTTCCAGCCAGATCAGGCGAAGCAGCCCTGACGATCAGCGAGGTGATGAGAGGCCCCGTGCAGATCGCCTTCAGGGCAGGAACTTACTTGTTTTACGTTTCCTTTTGACGCCATGTTTTATTCCCCCGCTAGATTCCTGCATGGAAGGAAGGAGCCCCATTTTTTTAAGTGTTAAATTCTAATTCCAGTATAGTTAACATACAGTGCTATGTTAGTTTCGGGTATACAATATAGCGAGTCAACAGTTCTATACATTACCCAGTGCTCATCATGGGGAGTGTAGTCTAGGCGTACATCAGTACATCCAGGAGTACTCTGGAATTCATCACAGAATTCCAAGGGCCTGACACTCAGTAGGCACTCAGCAGCTGCCTGGGGGATGATGAACAAACGGCTTTAGTTTGAGATAAGAACAGATCTGTAAGTGCAAATTCTTTGTTGGGAGTTGGGGAGGGTGGAGAAAAAGGGTTACAAGTGGGAGAGGAAAGCAAGAAGACCGTTCTAAGTGCTCTACAATACTTAGCTATTATTCCTATATAACGGTTAGTTATTATTCCCATGATTGTCGTTGCAGATGCCGTTATTTTAAATGTCCTTACCTGGTGTTCTTTACCAGTTTCTTCTTCCCGCTCCTCTATTTCTGTGTCTGTTTTATTCTACCTGAATTTTTTTCAGCTTTATTGAGGTATAATGGACAAATAAAAATTCCATATATTTAAGAAGTACAGCTTGATATTCTTTTTTTTCTTTCACAATTTGATATTCTGATATATGTATGTATACATTGTGAAATGATTGCCAAAATCAAGATAATTAACATATCCGTTACCTCACGTAGTTGCCTTCTATTTCTGGAAAGAACACTTAAGATCTGCCTTCTTGGGGTGCCTGGGTGGCTCAGGCACTTAAGCGTCAGACTCTTGATTTTGGCTCAGTTCGTGGGTTTGAACCCTGCGTCAGGCTTTCTGCTGTCCATGCAGAGCCTGCTTGGGATCCTTTGTCCCACTCTCTCTCTGCCCCTCCCCAACTCTCTCTCTCTCAAAAATAAATAAACATTAAAAAAAAAAGGGATTTGGGGCGCCTGGGTGGCTCAGTCGGTTGGGCATCCGACTTCGGCTCAGGTCATGATCTCGCGGTCCGTGAGTTCGAGCCCCGTGTCGGGCTCTGGGCTGACAGCTCAGAGCCTGGAGCCTGTTTCGGATTCTGTGTCTCCCTCTCTTTCTGCCCCTCCCCTGCTCATGCTCTGTCTCCCTCTGTCTCAAAATAAATAGATGTTAAAAAATAAATAAATAAATAAATAAATAAATAAAGGGATTTGACATTTATATTTATGTATTTAAAAAAAATTTAATGTTTATTTTTTAAAATGTTTTTATTTATTTTTGAGACAGAGAGAGACAGAGCAGGAGCAGGAGAGGGGCAGAAAGAGAGGGAGACACAGAATCTGAAGCAGGCTCCAGGCTCTGAGCTGTCAGCACAGAGCCCGACGCGGGGCTTGAACTCACAGACTGCGAGATCATGACCTGAGCTGAAGTCGGACGCTTAACCGACTGAGCCACCCAGGCGCCCCTAATGTTTATTTATTTTTGAGAGAGACAGAGAGAGACACACACACGGAGCGTGAGCAGGGGAGGGGCAGAGAGGGAAGGAGACACGGAATCAAAAGCCGGCTCCAGGTTCTGAACTGTCAGCACAGAGCCCAGAGCAGGGCTCAAACCCATGAACTTCAAGATCACAACCTGAGCCAAAGCCGGAGTCTTAACTGACTGAACCACCCAGGCCCCCCTACATCTTTTTGTAAAAAAAATTTTTATTTATTTATTTTGAGAGACAGAGAGAGAACATGAGCAGGGAAGGGGCAGAGAGAGAAGGAGATAGAGAGAGAATCCCAATCAGGCTCTGTACCGTCAGCACAGAGCCCGACTTGGGGCTCAAACTCAGGAACCAGGAGATGATGGCCTGAGCTGAAATCCAGAGTCAGACGCTTAGCTGACTGAGCCACCCAGGTGCTCCTGACATTTATATCTTAAAAAAAACAGTCTATCCTCTTACCAAATTTCAAGTATCAATATGGTATTGTTAATGTACTCACCATGCTGTACATACGGTCTCTAGAACTTATTAATCTTGCATAATTAAAATTTTGCACCCTTTGTCCAACATCTCCCCATTTCCCCAAACCTCGGCTTCTGAAAACCACCATTCTAATCTCTGTATGAGGTGAATTCTTTTAGATTCCACATATAAGTGAGATCATGCAGTATTTATCTTTCTGTGTCTGGCTTCTTTCTTTCTTTCTTTCTTTTTAAAATTTATTTATTTATTTTGGGATAGAGAAAGAGAACCAGCAGGGAAGGGGCAGAGAGCAATGGAAACAGAGGATCCTATGTGGGCTCCGTGATGACAGCACCTTTGTCTCATGTGGGGCTGGAACTTGAGAACCATGAGATCGTGACCTGAGCCGAAGTCAGATGCTTAACTGACAGAGCCACCCAGGTGCCTCCTGACTTATTTCATTTAGCATAACGTCCTCCAGGTTCATCCAATGTCTTGTAAATGACATTCCCTGATTTTTAAAGGCCAAATGATATACCATTATACACACACACACACACACACACACGCATTTGTTTATTTCACCACATGGAGCCATGAACAGTGGTGATTCTACAAGTTTCTGGGTCATAATGGTCTAATATATCAGACACAATTGAAAGAAAACTCATGGAATTTTACCCTTCACACCAGATTACAGCAGAGGGACACAGTGTACCAGGCTCTAGACTGGCATTTAATGTGCAAATGATACAGCTTCCTGGAACAAACCTGAAGAGTCCGTGGTGTCCCAAGATAGGGCAGTGAACACAAAATCTGCTTAGCTTTTAAAAAAAAAAATCTTTATTTTTGAGAGAGAATAAGTGGGGGAGGGGCAGAGAGAGAGGGAGACAGAGGATCCCAAGCCGGCTCTGTGCTGACAGCAGAGACTCAAATGTGAATGCGGGACTCCAACCTACAAACCATGAGATCCTGACCTGAGCTGAAATCAAGAGCCAAAGGCTGAACCGACTCAGTCACCCAGGTACCCCGGGTCTGTCTATAACTTCCTCCTCTTCATTCTTTTTTTTTTTTAAGTTTATTATTATTTTTTTTAGTACTCTCTATACCCAATGTGGGGCTCAAACTCATGACCCGGAGATCAAGAGTCACAAGCTCTTCCCACTGAGTCAGCCAGGCACCCCACCTCCTCCTCTCTCTAAGGCTGGAATTCTATATGCAGATAACTCCATTGAGATCTCTATTTCATCATTGCAGATGCAACAAAGTGTAAGTTCTAAAATTATTGAGGTAATCAGGGAAATTTAAATGTAGGCGACTGGGCGATGATTCCAAGAGATTATTGTTGTCACTGTGCTTATGTAGCCGAAATTTCTGGGTTTTTTTGGAAAGTCCATACAAATAAAGATGTAGAGATGAAAACACATATTGTCTTGAGGTTCTTTTATTTTTTTAGAAGATTTTTTAAATTTTTATTTAAAAAAATTTTTAATGTTTATTTATTTTTGAGACAGAGAGAAACAGAGCGTGAGCGGGGGAGGGGCAGAGAGAGAAGGAGACACAAAATCCGAAACAGGCTCCAGGCTCTGAGCTGTCAGCACAGAGCCCACGCGGGGCTCGAACTCACGGACCACAAGATCATGACCTGAGCTGAAGTTGGACGCTTAACCGACTGAGCCACCCAGGCGTCCCTAAAGTTTTTTTTTAATTTTTAAAAAATGTTTATTTTATTTGAGACCGAGCACGCACAGGGGAGGGGCAGAGAGAGAAGGAGACACAGAATCCGAAACAGGCTCCAGGCTCTGAGCTGTCAGCACAGAGCCCGATGCGGGTCTCAAACCCACGAACCGGGAGATCATGACCTGAGCTGAAGTTGAAGTCTGACACTTAACCGACTGAGCTATCCAGGTGCCCCTATGTTTTTAAAAAAGATTTATAAAAAAATTTTAAAGTAATCTCTATACCCAATGTGGAGCTCGAACTCACAACCCCGAGATCAAGAGTCGCATGCTCCACCAACTGAGCCAGCCAGGCGCCCCTTGAGTTTCTTTGAAATTGTCACAGCAAGAAGAGAAGAATGAATGGAGGAGAGGAGTTTTGATAAAAGGAAAGGATGGACAGAAGGAGGGAGGAGAAGATGGAGGAAGGAAGGAGAGAGGAGGAAAGGTAGGGAGAGAAGGAAAATGGAAGGGATGTAGGGGAGGGGAAGGGAGGGAGGGAAGGAGACAGGAAGGGAGAGGAAGAAGGAGAGAGAGAAGGAAACTGTTTTTCCATACTTCATTCCGACTTCTTAAGAATTCTGTGAGTTGACCATCACTAGTTTAGTAAACAGTGGTAATAATAGGAAGAGTTGCCCTATTTCCAGTTGGGGAAACGGAGGCACAGAGACAGGAAGGCTTGCCAGTGTCATGAGGTGAGACTATACCATGAAAGCAGAAGAACACGGCTGTGCCCGGAAACCAGACACGTGTGCTCCACCCAACTCCAGAGCCTGCTCGCTTTCCTCAGCCCCCTGTTCTCTCCTATAACATTTATGAAGGCGGAAGGGGGGGTTAGGGGCGCGGTCGCCACTCTAGCTGATGAAAGGTGCACACATCACCGTAATGCCACTACACACGCAGACGTTTACATTCCAATTCCAGGGGACGCCTCATGCACCTTGTGGACCGATGTGGCCTCCAGGCAGGGACTCTGGCTCTCCACCTTGATCCCCTAGCCCAGTAACTGCAGTGAGCCGAACCCAGGGCCATCTGGGACTCCCCTCCAAGAACCTCGTCCTAAAACACTGTTTTCATGAGTCTCGCTTGCCCCAAACTTACAGGGTTCCATGCTCCCAGATGCACATATCCCAACACCTCCCTTGAATTCGACCCCAACGTAATATTTAAACTTGATTTCCCTGCTGGATATGGAGTTCTCTGCAGGCTCTTCTCTAGCTCCCTCTCGAGGTCACGCTCCACAGCCACCCTGGCTGTGTCCGGGTTTCCTGAGATCAGCTTTCTACTTCTTCCCTCCTGGGGTTGCTCCTAATACCCTCTCCTATTGTCTTTGTTTGTACGGACGTTTGTTTATTTAGAGAGCACGCACGCGCGAGTCGGGTAGGGGCAGAGAGCCGGAGACAGAGAATCCCGAGCAGGAGCCACGCTGGGCCGGAGCCCCATATGGGGCTTGATCTCACATCCACGACATCATGACCTGAGCCGGTACCAAGAGCCCGTCGCTTAACCGACTGAGCCACCCAGGCGCCCCTCTCCTCCCCCCTTTAACTGCAGTTCTGCGCCCAGCCTGCTTAGCATTTACCAAACTTTGGCTCACGCTGAGACGTGAGGGAAGCCCCACTACTCCCCGAAAGCCAACTCCGCTTCTACCAGGGGCTGCCAGGAACAGTCTTCAGAGGTTTGGACCCTTGCCCACTTCCACCAAGCTGCATAGCCTTGGGAAGGTCACCCAACCTCTCCAAGCCTCCGTCGCCTTGCTTCAGTAAGAAACAGTGATGCCTCGACCCACTCTCCTCCCCTCCCCGCGGACAGCTGCAAGGTTCGTCAGCCAGGCCCCGGTGCGCAGCCAGCACTCACGTGAGGTCACCAGCACGAGCAAGCACGGCCACATTCACTCCACAGGCTCGCACATCCGCCCGGGGGCAGGGGTTATGCTCCGTGTCCGGCACCTTCGATCACAGCGAGGGCCCAAGCACAGCCTGAGCCCCCTCAGCCCTGACCCCTTACCTCCAGCATCAGCTCCGGTCGTCTGAGCCCGTCCTGTGGGCCTGACTTCTATTACCTTGTACACTTCTCAGCTCAGGAGAGGGGGTACCATCGTGATCCCCATCGTACAGATGCGGCACGGGGGGCACGGGGGTGTCAGCTGATTCACCCGGGCCACAGAGCAACTTAGTGGGGGTGGGGCTCCATCATTTTCAGCTTCTTCCTCTCATGTGGGCCGATCCCTCCGCTCAGACTGGGAGAAGCCAGGGCACAAAGGCTGAGTCTGCGCTGGAGGCACTGCCCACACTACCTGCCACGGGGCCCTGTAAGCACAGCAGGCCACGAGGTTTGGTGACTGGAGCCCAGGTAGGTACACACAGACATGCAGCGGGGCGCCTGGCTGGCTCAGTTGGGGGAGTGTGACTCTTGCTCTCAGGGCCATGGGCTCGAGCCCCACGTTGGGTGGAGAGATGACTGAAAAAAAGAGTTAAAAAAACAAAGACCCCAAATGACAGGTAGCCCTGGAGACCTGACGGTCACAAGAAAACTTTCTGTCCTCGTTGTCAACTGCCAGAGAACAACCAGCACCTGTCTTCTCTCACGGACCCTTGCGAATAAAGAAACACAAAATTGGCTGAAATCAGAAATGTGAGACAGTGTGGTGTGGCCACTGGAAATATTTTATTTTTGTCACCTCAATTACTCCCGCAGCACCCTGGTGAGGTGGTGGCTATTGCTGTCCTCGTTATACGGATGAGGACACCTGAGGACAGTGAGACTCAGCAACTCAACAGGTTAGCCAGCTAGCCAGGGCGAGCAAGCCGCGACGCACATCCCGGCAGGCTGCCTCCAGAGCGCCCACGGCCATAAACCCGGCACATCGAACCCCAGTCGTGGCTATTTTTGCTTAGGACGAGGCTCCATTCGGTTGTTAAGGTTTGCAAAGTGTGAAGTTACTGAAGAAGATACTACCACAACTGATGCCAAGGTAGGGCAATAGTTGTCTCGGGACACGGGAGGGACTGGGATGGAGCCAGCGGGAAGGCTCCATGGGGACGGGAGACACGAAAGAACGCGTCCCCTCAGCGGTCACGGAGAATCGCAGCTAGTCCAGCACAAACAGAATGAAAGCCCTCGTAGGTCGCTCACGCAATAACTAATCTCAAGTCGAAACTGGGCATAGGGTGTCCAGCCGAGGCGGGGGAGGTGCCTGCGGCATTCAACAAGGGCCTCCCTGAGGAGGAAACATCTGGTTAAAGTCGTCAGGAGGACGCAGTCACCTTGCATCCCTTACCACCTCTTTGAAGACGAATTGGTCCGCAAACCTCTTTTAGTTAGTTTCTTACCCATCCTCCAGGGGCATGAGGCAGGGGCACTTATCCCTGAGACTCAGTGGGTGAGGTGACTAGGGCCCGTGATGCATTTAGGAACCCACAGAAATGATGGAGTGTCTGAATTCAAGTGGGGGTGAGGAGAATGGCCGTGGGGTAAACGAGGGATAAATCGAGCACGTTGTCGAGCATAAGGCCCACTGTGGGAAGCTGTTTTCAATCTTTAGGATATTAACGAGTCTTGGAACATCAATAAAACAGTTCTGGCGGGGAAAACCACAGAGCCCGCAATCTGCTCTGCTCCCTTTTATTTGACAAGAAATAAGCATGCATACCATTAAGTGGAGTACAATATTTGCTTACAGGTTTCCTCTGTTGATGTAAAAGTGACATACAAAGAATGCACAAATCTCAAACTTATATTTGTTGAGTTTTGACAAACTATATAAAACTATGTAGAGTCACTCTTTATCACGGATTCCTTGCTATACCCCAAATCTCTTGTCCCTTGTCTCTTTTCTGTACTCACCTGGAGAAACCAAAACCCTACATAAATTCAACTCTCCAACCAATAAAAATGTATCCCTGCCGTAAGAAAAATAAATAAATAAATAAGGAAAAGAAAAAGAAAAGAAAAGAAAAAGAAAAACAACCAACAAGAAACGAAATTTATTTAGGGGTGCCTGGGTGGCTCAGTCGGTTAAGCATCTGGCTTTGGCTCACTTCATGATCTCTGGGTTCATGAGGTCCAGCCCCCCATCAGGCTCTCTGCCTTCAGCACAGAGCCCCCTTGAGATCCTCTGTCCCTCCCGCCCCGCTTGTGCTCTCTCTCAAAATAAATAAACTTAAAAACAAAAGAAGTAAACTTCATTTATTCCCTCAGCAAGGGCTCAGGAAGATCTTTCTAGAAAAACCGAGAGGCTGAGGGAAGGGAGAAATGGCGGTGGGAAATTACCCGCGTCCAAAAGGTCCCAACCCTTGAGGGACATGCATGCTTGTATAGAGAAATCTATAGCTAGAGGCATAGCTGCTGTGCAGGAATGCTTCAGGACTGGCGGTTACAATGAGACAAAGAAACAAATATTTGAAAAAGAAAAATTGCAAGAAAAAAAAAGCAGGAGCTTTGTGCACTTTAAGCAGCCTTGAATGCACTGTGCAGGTTTGTAGCCCTGCACCGAGATGTAGCTTCATCACTAAAATTCTGGAGGCACCGGACTTTCCCAAGGGGCACGTGTGGTTTTATTTGCATAGTGCATCTGAGCACCAGGCACGATCAGCAACCCCAAGCCCCAGCTCCTGTTCCCGGGTACCCGGGAGTTTGGCGGGCTCTAACTTCAGCATCTCGCTGAAAAAACTCAGAGTGTGCCACCTCAGAGCTGATCGCATTCGTTTGATGACTGTTCTCTGCTTTGTACTGGCTGCTAGGTCCAGAGGTTGGGGGGTGGGGGTGGGGCTGGCCCAAGAGAGATTGTCCCAACATTTCTGCCAGGTCTCCAGACCTAGGGTGAGGTCTGTCTCTCACCCTACGGAAATGGGCAAACACAATGCAGCACAGCCCCTTGCTCGGGAGTGGGGGAGACATGCCGCCAGTTTGGGGGACACGAGCTAAGTTACAACCGAAGCCGCCAGCTCTGGTTACCCATAGTCCCCTCCGATGCCTTAGAGCAAGTGCTCCCCACCCCAGCCCTCTTGGCAGGAGCACCCGCCCACTTGGTGCCCAAGCCCAGCCGCATGCGCACCTCGGCGAGCCCAACCCCCACTAAAGGGTGGTATATATAAAGCGCCTAGCCGGACGCTGGGTAGCTGAACTCGACGGCACGGCAGCCTAGCCGGAGCTCAGCAGGCCACCGCTTCATGTGTGACCCAGCGATCCAGCAGATCCAGACGCAGATCCACACAGGACGGCAGAGGGATACTATGGATCCTTTCAACCAATTCAAGAGCGAAGTCACGGGCTTCCCCAGCCTGGGAGTCGACGAGGACCGGGAAGAGCTGCGTGGTCTGTGCCCGTCGGGACAAGCGTCTTCGCCACGTCCCAGAAATGAAGGGTCCCTGGGCGAGGGGAGCGGTCTGGCCACCCCTCAGATGCCTCCCCTGGTCTCCTCCCCACAGCCCGGGCTCTGATGCTGATATCTGTCTCTGGATTTCTTCTTTTGCAGAAAGCCAGCAAGTGGGGATGTCGCTTACCAGAAACGGAGAGGCGGAGAAAGCCAGGGCAGAGTTCGCACCTGAGCAGCAGGCGGCAGGCATACGAATCAAGGAGGAAGAAGACAGCGGCGACGACGGTGCTGGTTATGGCCACAGCAATGGCAGAGAAGGGGCCGGCAACGTGGGCGCTGGATATCCGTGGCCCCCGGGCTGCGAAACCCGCGATGTGGGCTGCGGCCGCAGTCCACGGCAGTTGGAGCCAGTGGAGCCGAAGCAGGAGGAGCGCTTGCCCCCCGCCGCGGCTCCGGCTCCGGCTCCGGCTCCGGCTCCGGCTCCGGCTCCCGCTCCCGCTCCGGGAGGGAGGCAGCCGGCGGGCCCCCGCATCGTGTTCACCCCGCTGCAGGTGCGCCACCTGGAGAGCTTGTTCCACTACACCCAGTATCCCAGCACTACCATGCGGTAAGTGGGCTTCTGCGCTGGGCGCCTGTGCGGGGTTCGGGGGGAGTGGCTGGGGTTGGCGGGGACGGGGGGGGGGGGGGGGGAAGAACGGGGGGGTTCTGTGGCGGGGGGAGACCGCGGCGGAGACTAGCGGGGGGAGCGACGGCGGGAACGGGACGGCGGCGAGTGGGGGAGGGGGGTGGCGCGGAGGCTTGTCACGTGTCTCTCTCCTCGTGGCTGAAGTAAAACCTACCGGGCCCTCGAGGCTGCGGGTCCCGCGCCTCCCTTGGTTTAGGCGGGAGCTGAGGGCTCTGCGGGTGGGGACCAAGGGGGACGTTCGGGTGGAGGGGAACATCTGGAGCCCGGAAACTGTCCGCTGCGGCTAATAGAAGAAAGTCCTAGAAAATCCTACTAGAAGCGGGGGGTGGGGGGGGAAGGGGGGGAAAGGGGGAGGGCGAGAAGTCTGAGACGAGGGAGCAAACGGGCTAGTAGGATGCCGCCTTTGCTTAAAATGGTGATAAATCTGCTCGTTGTGGATTATTTCTGCCCCGGTTTTTAGTGTTATTTTTAAATTTTAGTGTTATTTTAAAATTATTTACGTATTTGAGGTAATCCCAACTCACTAAAGTAATCCCAATTTATGTATTTTAAATACACCCAACGTGGGGCTGGAACTCATGACCCTTGACGTCGAGAGTCCCAGGCTCCTCCAACCGAACCCGCCAGTCGGCCCTGCCCTGATTTTGATATTTTTAAATAGTGCGCTGGAAAACGGTCTCGAGTAGTGAATGTTCTGCATTCCCTTAAACTTTGCTAGAGGTCTTTAAAAATCAATTAAAATTTAAAAAAGAAGAAAAGGGGCGCGGCTGGCTCAGTCCGTAGAGCATATGAATTTTGATCTCGAGTCGTGAGTTCAAGCCCCATTTTGGACCCGTAGCCTACTTAAGAAAACCGTAAATCGGGCGCCCGGGTGGCTCAGTGGTTGAGCGTCCCACTTCATCAGGTCGAGAGATTTCTCAGCGTTCTGGGATTCCAGCCCCACCTCTGACTTTGCCTGAAATGCTTTGGATTCTGTCTCCCTCCCTGTTCACCCCTTCCACGCTTGCGCGTGGCGCTGCCTCAAATATAAATCAACATTAAAAAAAAAAAAAGAAAAGAAAAAATAATAAAATTGAAAAAAAAAATTAAAATTAAATCGTGCCGAAGGAAAAACTGCCCTCAAAGGAAGCCTCAAGCTACCCCTTACAGAATAGTGGGGGCGGGGGTGGGGGGGAGAGTGTGTGTGTGTGTTGGGGGGTGGATGGTGGATGGCAGGGGGGAAGTTAGTGATAGAAAAACGTAACAAAGCACGACCAAGGAATAAACAGCAGTTTGTGCCATCCTTTAGCCTCTAGTGGGAATGTACTCTTAACTGGGTTCATTACTGATAGATAAAGAGAGATGGGGGAGGGGACGGGAGGGGAGGGGAGGGGAGAGAGAGAGAGAGAGAGAGAGAGAGAGAACGCATGTTGTTTTAGGGCTCTAATTTATCATTTTGTATTTTTATTAAAATTTTTTTTAACGTTTATTTATTTTTGAGACAGAGCATGAACGGGGGAGGGTCAGAGAGAGAGGGAGACACAGAATCTGAAACAGGCTCCGGGCTCTGAGCTGTCAGCATAGAGCCGGACACGGGGCTGGAACTCAGGGACCTCGAGATCATGACCTGAGCCAAAGTCGGACACTCAACCAACTGAGCCACCCAGGCGCCCCTTAGGGCTCTAATTTAACCCATAAATTGGGTAAGAGCAATGACTGAAAGTCCATACAGATAGTTCCTCAGTCAGATTCTTTTTCATTTTGGTGTTGATAACACTAAAAGAAACTGAATTAGAATGTCACGTGTTCTTGGGGACTGTGCCTCCTTTACCCACCAAGACTTGGCTTCCCTTAAATTCTTTGTCAACTGAACCTCACTGTAAATCCTGAAATGGCGTGACTTTTCCTAGTGCAGAAACTGGTTCATAAAATGTCACTGACATCTCCCCGAAAACAATTTTTCAAAAGGTGAATGAAAAATGCTGTATTTTAACTCACCACCAACTCCATATACTGATCTTTGCGATTTTTCTCCCCTCAGCCAGGAACTTTCGAGATTCATGAATGTGCCTGTAGCCAGACTGCAGGTCAGTAAACCCGAAAAAAACAATTTCGCTGGGAGCCATTTTAAACCTGTTTCAGGATTTGGGGCACCTTGGTCATAGACTTTCTCACGTTTCTGTGTTTTTGTTGCCTTTTTTAGATTTGGGAAATAAGTGTTGAACTTTTGGGTCTTGCGGAGGGGAAGGTGGGATACATAAAGCCCAGGTTTTGGAAATTGCCCATTACCAGAGGGAACATGATTTCCTAAAGGAATGAAAAAATTGGTAGAGTATAGTATCCCTTGCATACACATATATATACACCTTTGTCTAAGCTACACCTTACTGGATGTACTTTCTTAGGTCACTAAATTAGACTTATAATACACATATTTTTATAAGTATATGTCACAATATAGTATACTTATTTTTATGTGCAATATATATTTACGTGCTAATATAACTATATATGTATTTTATATATATTATAAATACAAAAACATGTGTGTAATGGAGTAAATATAAATTATATAAGATATATATTTAATTCATAGAATAATGCTTATATTTATCTAAAGTAGAAATACACTTAATATATAAATGTACATATAAAAAATATGTAGTATATTGCACGTATATTCCTTTTTTAAGTTTATTTATTTTGAGAGAGAGAGAGAGAGTCTGTGCGAGCAGGAGAGGGGCAGAGAGAGAATCCCAAGCAGGTGCTGAGCTGTTGTTAGCACAGAGCCTGACATGGGGACTTAATTTCCCGAACTCTGAGATAATGACCTGAGCAGAAATCAAGAGCTGGACGCTTAACCAACTGAGCCACCCAGGCGCCCTATGTGGTGGTTTTCCTTTTGAATATGATCTTTTGCTCTAGGATCCGGACTAAAGCAATTTTATTTTTTAATTATAAAATTCGTTTGATTTATTTTTTAAATTTTATTTAAAAATTTCAAAAATGTTTTTGATTTTCACTGCTTAATTGCTTTTCGTTTTGTTTTGTTTTGTGTTTTGTTTGTTTTTTTAACATCTATGATTTGTTACTCTAGGATTTGGAGTAAGGCAGTTTTATTTTTTAATTAAAAAATTATTTTATTTCAACATTTTTAAATTCAATCAATTCCAATTTGGAGCTATTGCTTTTAAGTGTTTGGTAAAGGGGTGTGGAGAGTGGCAGGCCTCCACTTTAATTTTCCAGAATTCTTTGATCTGTCAGCCTGAAAACATAGTTAAAGAGTAGATTGTGCATTATGGTAGACGTGGGAGGGGGGAGTCGCAACCTTTGAAATCTGTCCAAGACAAAATAAACCCAAACAACAATTTCAAACAAGGTTGCATCAGCTCAACAAAGGGGGAAGCCAGTCTAACGAGGTGGAGGGTAAGGGGAGAATTATTTGGGGATATCACTCACGTTCAAATTTGTGAGAGTACCAAACGCATTAGCGAACGGTCCTTCGAGGAATGTCTAACACCTGAGATTTTGGTCTTCTTTTTCTGTTTTTAAGTGTACTTATTTATTTTGAGAGAGGGAGAGACAGGGGGCACAAGAGCAGGAAGGGGCTCCCAGCTTGCCGCTGTCAGCGTGGAGCCCTCTTGGGATCCTCTGTCTCCCTCTCTGTCTGCCTCTCCGGCCTCGCCTGCTCGCGCTCTCTCTCAAAAATAAAAAAACATTAAGAAAATTGAATCTCTTGACTGCCATACATGCCACGTGGCAGTGTCAGTGTTAAGTCTAGTCGTTATGTCACATTATCTTCCTGGTACGTGTCTATCTCAAAAGTGGCAATTTTTACCTTGTGACCGACTCTAGGCCCTTCCTCCACCCACCCTTCTAGCACTCACAGACCCGATGTTGCTCCATGAGTTTGTTGAGCTTTTTTTTAGATTCCACATATAACTGAGAACATAAAGCGATTGTGTGAAGAACATTTTAATGGGTGTCCCCTCGACTATTTTGCGAATACAGTTAAGAGTTGTTTTGATAACCCACCTCAGTTAGGCTGCTTTGCACTTGTGTAGACTTGGCCTCTGGTAAACTTGGATACCCCAAAAGGAGCTCCCAGCACTGGTTTCTTTAGACTTTTCATATTCAAGCAGCAGAAAGACCAAGTAACTACGAAGCTGGGAGAGGGAAAATGAGGCAACAGAGAGAGTAGAGGCCCTTAGTCTCAAGTAATCTTTGCCAACTGGGAATGTCTACAAATATTAAATACAAAGGATTTCCGTTAATACGATGTGGAAAGGACAGTGGAGTCCAAAGGACAGGTGTCTTGTTTTGTTTTGTTTTGTGTACTGTTCATAGCTGGCAGATAGGCGGGAGGAGCCATTTTGTGACTCCTCTCCCACATGCTTAGCTGTCTCCCTAAAGTGTCAGTTTCGCCTTGTTGCCTTAGGAAAACCATATGATTTCACTTATGTGTGGAATCTTAACCGAACAGATAAAACAGAAGCAGACTGTAATACAGAGGAGAAACTGGAGGTTGCGGGGTAGGGGGAGAGGGACGGGCAAAACAAGTGAAGTGGATTAGGAGGCGCCAAGTTCCAGTCATGTAGTAAATCGGTCCCGGGGATGAAAAGTACAGCAGAAGGAATATAGTCAAAATACAGCAATGACTTTGTATGGTGATGATGGTGATTACACTGATCGTGGTGAGCATTTTGTAAGGTAGAGGAATGACGAATCACTGTGCCGTCCACCTGAAACTACTATAATATTGTATTGTCAGCTATGCTTCGACTCAAAAAAGAAAGGAGAAGGAGGGATGGGATGGGGCTCTCCTGGTTGAGGAGAGGGGCTTAGGGGGCCCTGCCCTGCTGGGCAGCAGCGGCTCCTGTCCAGGGTCCTGGAACTGTAGCCAGAGCAGAGGGCGCTGACCGGGTGCTGAGCCCAGGGAAGTCTGGAGGGTGGGGCAGGGTGGAGGGTGCAGAGTGGACAACGGTGCTGTGCCTCTTTGCCCCCGAACTGTTGGCTGGGCAGAGATTTCGAGAACTTGAGTAAATGTGGCCCTAGTCAGGCTAAACCTTCGTTGCCCCCGAAGTGTAAAACGTCCAGGTGCTGTCCGGTGCTTCAGCTTAACTTGTGTCCCAGCAAGACAAGCCACAGGCTCCTGGGCCCTCCAAGCCCAAGCCTCGCTCACAGTACCATCCTTTCAACTATGAAGAGGTTTCAGAAAACGAATGACCCTTTAGTCATCCTTCAAAGAAACCTTTGGTTTCAAAATCCCACACGTGCCTATGGATTATTTACTGCACATTGAAGACGGGCTTTGCAAACTGGGGGTTGTCGCCGCAGCAGGACTTTATGCTGAGCTTCCCCACAAGCAGGGTGACACTAGCCTAGTGATTAGGAGTCAGTGGCAGCTGGACAGCTGAGGGCCAGCTGTCAGGACACAGCCCAGCACGTGTAAGAGTAACAGCAGGGACGGAGTGCCATTCCTCAGCTACACCTGTTTGCCAGGGTGGGGAAAAATAATACGCAAGGTGGGAGGACAGAGTGAAAGCAATAAGCCAAGCCACAGCCTGGCACGTAGTGGGTGCCGTCTGAGGGTGAGCTGAAGGGAGACCCCTCGGTGGTAACTTTCCTAGGATAATTTAGCAACAAGGAAGTAGCTTCCCTGGTGCAGTTTAAAACCCTGAGGGTGTAGAGAGTAGCCTGCTGGGTTTTGTTTTTTTTGTTTTTTTTGTTTTTTCATGTATGACATTCAATGCTCCACATACTAAAACGATCCTTTTTTCTCTCTGATTGAAGGTTTGGTTTAAGAATAGGAGGGCCAAGTTGAGAAGACAGCAGAGGGCACTGAGGTACAGAAACATGCCTCCCATGGCCATGGTCCCCCCTTTCAACTTTAACGTGGGCGGACCCTACCGTGGCATCTTCAATCGGGGGCCAGATTGTGTGTGGATGCCTCAGGAGCCAATGATGCCGGGGCCACCTCGCCCGCCCATGCAACCCTTTCCTCCTATGTTCCTGCCTCCTCCTCCCTGGTTGCATCCACCTTTCCCTCCCTGTGGCTGCCCTCCACCTTTCCCTCGCTATGGCTGTCCTCCTATGGCCCATCCTGGTGCTGTACCACCCGTGGCTCTTCCTTAATCCTTTTCCCAAAGAATGGGATCTGTGACAGTTTTTTTCCGAGGTGTTTTTGAGCCAGATTCAAGTTTCTGTATCTGTCGCCATAACGAATAGTTCATTAAATGTGTGCTGAATGTATTAAAGAGAAGTCAAATTCACTGACCCTCTATTTTAGGGCACTTTTTACGTTTCCAATAAAGTTGTGAATTCTCTACAATTGTTTTTGCGTGTGGTGCGGGGTCAGTCAGTTGCATGGGCAATGCCATTCATAGCGAAAGGCGAGGACACCTGCTCTCACGCAGCACTGTCCCTGAGCCACCATCGGCAGGCCAGGCGCATCCCCGAAGGTGCCCACGTGCCCGGGGCAGGGTTACAGAGACCCACCCTCTCCTCCGCCACCCCGTCCTCCCGCCCCGCGCGCAAGCCCGACCCCGCAGAGGTGCAGGAGCGGGTGGCGTCAGCCCCTAAGGAGGGACCGGCGGGCTTCCGGGCGGGGCTGGGCCCCAGTCGCCCCGAGGAGCTGGGGCACAGCCGAGCACTGGCAGGGAAACTCGGAAGGGGCTACTCACAGCTCCCGGAGAAGCGGCAGCCGGGTGTGCATCTGGTGCTCTCCAAGTTGCGTCCGGCGCCTGCCCCGCGGGCGGACCAGACCGGGCCGCGCGGCCTTCCAGCGGGAGGGTCCGGCGCCTGCGGAGGCACCGCGAGGCGAGACCCCCTTCCAGGCCGGCGCTGGGCTCGCTCTCTCTCCCCTGTCCCCCACTCCCCAGGCGTGCAGGGCCCGGCATCGCTCGGCCCCCAGCTCGCAGCTGCCCGGCACCTTTCCGCGAAATCCTTCCTATGGCCCGCCGCCCTCGCGTGCGGTCATTTCAAGTCCGCAGCTGAGAAAGGACCTGGGTCTTTGTCCCCTCGGACTTGGGGTGGCGGAGGGGCTCCTGCGGAACCGAGACCGTGTACCTGGTGCCCGATCGGGTTGTTTACACTGGCACACACAGCCCTTCTCGTTGCCAGGACGACCCCGGCCCCGGGGACGAGTTTCGCCGGTGCACCCAAAATGTCTCCCCCCGTCCCCCAGGTTTGGGTTGTGGCGCCGCAGCGGGGTCTGTGAGCCGGGGCGTCGCAGATCTCCCGGATCTGATATCGGGGGCCACCACCCCCCCCCCCCCACTCCGCGGTGGCGATGGTTCCAGGCCTTGGCCTCTGGTTGGCGGAAGCGTAGGCTCCCATCGAGGCCGGTCCCCCGCCCCCCGCCCCTCCCCCAGCGCCGCGAAGCCGCAGGCTGTCTGCGTAGCCGCCGCCGTGACTCACCTTCTTCTTCCCTGCCGGGACCCGGGCGGCCTGGGCCTGTAGCCGTGGGCCCTCCACCCAGGCTCCGCAAGCCCATCCTACATCTCCCCGGGCAGGTGTGTTTGCAGGAGCAGTCTGGGCACCGTCGTCGTTTCTGACCCCAGGATCCTTGCGTGTAAATAGCAATTTTTGAAACCACTTCTGGTACGTATCTTGGTTGATAATCGCGCTATTTCTTTTATTTGTGCATTTTAATAGTGGCAGACGCTGGAGGGAACCTGGGTATTTTTAAAATTTTATTAATTAGTATTCTATTTTACAGCTTTCTATTTTAACGTCTTTGCCTTTGTTATATATTGTAGTCATTTTGTGCATTGTGTATTGTATTTCGCAGTGTATTTTATATTCTATTTTATCGTTATTTTAATTTAATTTATTATTTTATTTTAATTTTGAGTGTATATTTTTTGTTTTTTATTTCAAAAATTTTTAATTGAAGTGTACTGGATCTAAAAAATATTAATTTCACATTCACAGCGTAGTGATTCGACAATAATACGCATTTGGAAATGCTAGCGATGGGGGTGTAGTTAACCATCTGTCACTATACGAAATTAGTGCCATAGTATTAAGAATATTTCCTAATCTATACTTTTCATCTTGGAGTCGTATTTAATTTTTTAACTGGAAGTTTGTACCTCTTATTCCCCTTCACCTATTTTGCCCATCCCCCCATCCCCTCCCTTCTAGCAACTTCGTTCGTTCTCTACATTTTTGATTCTCTTTGTTTTGTACATGGATTTTTTTTAAAGATTTCACTTAAAAGTGAAATCATTTGGTATTTGTGTTTCTCTGTGTGACATTTCACTTAGCATAATACCTTCTGCGTCCATCCATGTCGCCACTAATTGGTAAGGTTTCATTCTTCAGTATGGCTCAGTAAATATTCCATTGTGTATACATTCAACCTTTTCTTTATCCATTCATCCATAGAGGGATACTTAAATTGATTCCTTGTCTTCGCTATTGTAAATAATAGTGCAATAAACATAATAGTGAATATATTTTTTCATATTAGTGTTGTTGTTTTCTTTTGGGTAAATGCCCAGAAGTAGAATTACTGTATTGCATTTTTAGTGTTTGAGGAACCTCCACACTGTTTCCCATAGAGGCTGCATCAATGTACATTCTCACCAACAGTGCACAAGGCTTCCCTTCCCTACACATACCCATGTATCACTTGTTTTTTCTGCTTGCGACACTGGGCATTCTGACTGGTGGTAGGCGATATTGTGGTTTTGACTGCATTTCTCTGATATTTAGTGATGTTGAGCATCCTTTAATGTATCCATTGGTCATGTTTTTTTATAAGAAAAATGTTTATTTAGGCACTCTTCCCTTTTTTGATTGGATTTTTGTTTTGGTGTTGAGTTATATGCGTTGATTATAAATTTTGAATATTAACCCCTTATGAGATATACAATTTGCAAATATTTTCTGTATTCTGGAGGTTGCCTTTTTTGTTGTTGATGATTTCCACGGCTGTGCAAAAGCTTTTTAGTTTGATGTAGTCCCATTTATTTATTTTTGCTTTTATTTCCGGTGCCTGGGGAGACAGACATATCCAGAAAAATACTGCTATGGCTGACGTCTGTAAATTTACTGTGTTTTTTTAAAGGAGTTTTATGGTTTCAGATCTTAGATTTAGGGCTTTAATCTATTTTGAGTTTATGTTTGTGTATTGTGCAAGAGAGTGGTCCAGTTTTATTCTTTTGCATGTAGCTTTTCATTTTCCCAGCACCATTTATTGAAGAGACTATTTTTTCCCCGTTGTATATTCTTGTCTCCTTTGTGATCGATTAATTGACCATATAAGCTTGGGTTTATTTCTGGGCTGTTATGTTCTATTGACCTATGTGCCTGTGTTTTTGCCACTTTGCTTTAATTACTATCCCTTTGTAGTATAGTTTGAAATCTGGGATTGGGATACCTCCAGATTCGTTCTTAAGATTGCTTTGGCTAGTCTGATTCTTTTGTGGTTCCAAGAAATTTTAGGTTCATTTGTTCTGAATCTGTGAATTCATTCCCAATGACATGGATGGAGCTGGGGAGCATAATGCTATATGTATATACTCATATGCAGAATTTAAGAAGCAAACCAAATGAGCAAAGGAAAAAAAGAGAGAGAGGGAAACAAGCCAAAAAATGGACCGTTAACTGTAAAGAACAAACTGTTGGTTACCAGAGGGGAGGTGGGTGGAGGGATGGGCGAAAGAGGTGACGGGGATTAAAGACTGCGCTTGTCTCGTTGAGCACTGGGTGGCGTATGTAATTGTTGAATCATTATATTGTACACCTGAAACTAACGTAACACTGTATGTTAACTATACTGGAATTAAAATAAAACTTAACCAAACACACTATGGTATTTTCATAGTGATGGCATTAAAGCTGTGGGTTGCTTTGTGTATTATAGACATTTTAGTCATATTAATTCTTCCAATCTCTGATCACAGTATATCTTTCTATTTGTTTCATCTTCAATTTCTTTTTTCATTAAAATTTTTTTTTCCTTTTGCTTATTGAAGTAGTTGACATACAATGTTATTAGTTTCAGGTATACAACTTGGTGATTGGAGAATTCTGTACATAATGCATTATCTAATGCTCATCACATAAGTGTAGTTATCATCTGGCACCACACATTATTACAATATCATTGACTATATTTTCTATGCTGTACCTTTCATCTCTGTGACATTTATTTTATAACTGGTAGTTCCTCTTTTTTTTAATTTTTTAAATGTTTATTTATTTTTGAGAGAGAGAGAGAGAGAGACGGAATGTGAGCTGGGGAGGGGCAGAGGGAGAGGGAGACACAGAATCTGAAGCAGGCTCCAGGCTCCCAGCTGTCAGCAGAGTGCTCAATGTGGGGCTCAGACTCACGAACCGCCAGATCATGACCTGGGCCGAAGTTAAGCGCTTAACCAGGCGCCCAGTAGTTTCTTCCTCTTAATTCCCTTCACCTATTTTGCCTATTCCATCCCTCACCCCCTTTCCTCTGGAAACCACCAGTTTTTTTCTCTGGGTTTATAAGTCTGTTTCTGGTTTATCTTTGGGTTTGTTTATGAATTTGTTTTTTAGAATCCACATATAGGCGAAATCATATGGTATTTGTCTTTCTCTGACTTATCTTATGCAGCATAATACCCATAAGGTCCACCCATATTTTTGTGAGTGGCAAGAATTCATTCTTTTTAAGTTTTTATTTATTTTCAGAGAGAGAGAGAGAGTTGGGGGGCATGAGCAGGGGAGGGGCAGAGAGAGAATCCCAAGCAAACTCTGTGCTGTCATGCATAGCCTGACTCAGGGCTTGATCTCCTGAACCATGAGATCATTACCTGATCCCAAATCAAGACTCAGATGTTTAACCCACTGAGCCACCCAGGGACCCCAATTTCATTCTTTTTTATGGCTGAGTGATATTCCATTAAAATGTGTATTTCACATCTTCTTTATTCATCTATCAGTGGACACAGGTTGCTTCAATATCTTGCCTCTGTAAATAATCCTGCAGTAAAGATAGGAATCCATATATCTTCTTGAATGAGTGGTTTTACATTCTTTTGTATATACCAGCAATGGAATTATTGGATTATGCAGTATTTTCTTTTTCTTTTAATCTTTATTTATTTTGAGAGAGAGAGCGCGCCAGTAGGGGGGAGAGGCAGAGACAGGAGAGAGAGAATCCCAAGCAGGCCCCATGCTGTCAACACAGAGCCTGATGCGGGGCTCGATCTCACAGACTGTGAGATTGTGACCTGAGCCGAAATCAAGAGTCAGACCCTTAACTGACTGAGCTGCCCGGGCGCCCCTGGATCATACCTATTTTCTATTTTTAGTTCTTTGAGGAACTTTCATAGTGTTTAACACAGTGGATGCACCAATTTACATTGCCGCAAACAGTGCGCAAGGGTTTCCTTTTCTCTACATCCTCACCACCAGTTATTTCTTGACTTTTTGATATTAGCTATTTTGACTGGTGTGAAGTGATATCTCATGTTGTTTTGATTTGCATTTCTTGAGAACTAGTGATGCTAAGTATGTACCATCTGTATGTGGTTTTTGGAAAATGTACTGTTTTAATTACGATAGCTTTGCAGTATAACTTGAAATCTGGGATTGTGATATGTCCAGCTTTGTTCTTTCTCAGGATTGCCTTGGCTATTTGGGGTCTTTTGTAGTTCCATACAAATTTTAGGATCATTTGTTCTAATTTTGTGACAAATACTATTGGTATTTTGATAGGCATTGCACAGAATCTGTAGATTGGTTTGGGTAGTAATGGACATTTTAACAATATTAATTTTTCTAATCAGTGAGCAGGGAATATATCTTACTGTTTATTTCTGTCGTGTTCAATTTTTTTTAAATCAGTGTTTTATGGTTTTCAGATTATAGGTCTTTCAACTCCTTGGTTAAATTTATTCCTAGGCAATTTTTTCTGATGCAATTGTAAATGGGATTGTTTTCTTAATTTTCTTTCTGACATTTTGTCATTATTGTGTCTAAACACAATAGATATCTGTATATTGATTTTGTGTCCTGCATGTTTATCGGATTTATTTATTAATTCTAGTAGTTTTTTGGGGTTTTTTTATACATAGTATACTCTATAGTGTATAGGGTCACATCATCTGCAAATAGCGACTGTTTTACTTCTTCCTTACCAATTTGGATGCCATTTATGTATTTTTTTTGTCTGATTTCTGTGCTAGTACTTACAATACCGTATTAAATAAAAAGGATCCTTGCCCTCCTGATCTTAGAGGAAAACCTTTCAGCTTTTTAATATTGAGTACAACGTCTGTTGTTTGTCATACATGGCCTTTATTGTGTGGTGGTACGCTCCTTTTATACCTGCTTTGTTGGGAGTGGTCCTCATGAATGGATGCTGAATTTTATTAAATGTTTTTTCTGCATCTATTGAGATGATCCTATATTTTCATCTTTCATTTCATTTTTTTAAGTTTATTTAGAGAAAGAGAGAAAGAACATGTGGGGGGGAGGGGCAGAGAGAGAGAGAGAGAGAGAGAGAGAGAGAGAGAATCTCAAACAGGCTCTGCACTGTCAGCACAGAGCCCAATGCGGGGCTCGAACCCAAGAACCGTGAGATCATGAGCTGAGCCAAAATCAAGAGTCTTTTTCTTCTTGATGAGACTGGAGAGAGGTTTATCAATTGTATCTTTTCAAAGCGTCATTTCCTAATTTCCTTAATCTTTAATATTGTCTTTTTGGCCTCTAGATCATTTATTTCCACTCTTTATTATTTCATTTATTCTGCTAAATTTGAGCTTCATTTTCTCTTTTACTAGCTCTGTTAGATATATGGTTAGACTTTTTTGAGATTTTTCTTGTTTCTTGAGGTAGACCTATATTGCCATAATCTTCCTTCTTAGAACTACTCTGCTGGGTCCCATAGGTTTTGAATTGTTGTGTTTTCAGTTTCATTTATCTCTAAGTATTTTTTTATCTTTCCTTTTTGATTTCTTCATTGACCCATTGGTTGTTTAGTAGCATGTTGTTTAGTTTCCACATGTTTTGTTTTTCTGCGTCTTTTTTTGTAACAGGTTTTGTTTCATAACTTTGCGATCCATCTTTAAAGATGCTTCTGCTATGATTTCAGTCTTCTAAAATTTATTGAGACTTATTTTGTGGCCTACCACAAGATCTATCCTGGAGAATGTTCCATGTGCACTTGAAGGTGAATTCTGCCTTTTTCTTTTTAAACATTTATTTATTTATTTTTGAGAGAGCGAGAGTGTGCATGCGTGCGGACACAGGGAGGGAGGGGCAGAGAGAGGGAGACAGAGGATCCGAAACAGGCTTGGCATTGTGAGCACAGAGCCCAATGTGGGGCTCGAACCCATAAGCCGTGAGATCATGACCTGAGCCGAAATCGAGAGTCAGCTGCTTAACCCACTGAGCCACTCAGGTGCCCCAAGCTGTTTTGAATGGAATGTTCTGTATATCTCTGTTAAGTCCATCTCGTTTAATGTGTCATTGAAAGCCACAGTTTCAGGGGCCCCTGGGTGGCTCAGTCGGTTGAGCATCCCAACTTTGGCTCAGGTCGTGATCTCGTGTTCATGAGTTGAAGCCCCATGTCGGGCTCTGTGCTGACAGCTCAGAGCCTGGAGCCTGCTTCGGATTCTGTGTCTCCCTCTCTCTCTCTGCCCCTCCCCCAGTCGCACTCTGTCTCTCTCTGTCTCAAAAAAAAAAAAAAATGTCAAAAAAAAAAAAGCGCCACTGTTTCATTATCAGTTTTCTGTCTGGATGATCTATCCATCAATGTAAGTGGGATGTTAAAGTCTTTTATTATTGTTTGCTGCCTATGTCTCCCTTTATGTCTGTTAATATTTGCTTATTTAATTAGGTGCTTCTATATTGGATATACAGATATTTACAAATGTTATATCTTTCTGTTGGATTTATGCCTTTATCGTTATGTAATGCCCTTCCTTCTCACTTACTACAGTCTTTGATTGATTGATTGATTGATTGAAATTCCAGTGTAGTTTCAGGTGTACAATATAGTGATCCAGCAGTTCTATGCATTACTCATTGCTCATCACGGTAAGTGTACTCTTAATCCCCTTCGCCTGTTTCACCTATCTCCCCCACCCACCTCCCCTCTGGTAACCATCGGTTTGTTCTCCATAGGTAAAAGTCTGTTTTTTGGTTTGTCTTTTTTTGTTTTATTTCTCCAATTCCATAAGTGACTTAAATCATGTAGTATTTGTCTTTCTCTTACCGACTTACTTCATTTAGCATTATACTCTGTAGATCCATTAATATTGTTGCAAATGGCAAGATTTCGTGGTTTTTCGTGCCTGAGTAATATTCCATTGTGTATATACACTACTTTATATATGTTTATATATACATTTTTTTCTTAAATGTTTATTTTTTGAAACAGAGAGAGCATGAGCGGGGGAGGGGCAGAGAGAAAGGGGACAGAGAATCAGAAGCCAGCTCTGTGCTGATAGCAGTGAGCCTGACGCAGGGCTCGAACTCAGGAACCGTGAGATCGTGGCCTGAGCTGAAGTCGGACACGCAACTGACTGAGCCACCCAGGCATCCCTATAATGTATATGTTTTTAAAGTAATCTCTGCACCCAGTGTGGGGCTTGAACTCATGAGCTGGCGATCAAGAGTCACATGCTGTACTGACTGAGCCAGCCGGGCATCCGGACGGACACCACTTCTTTCTAATCCATTCATCCATTGGTGTTCACTTGGGCTGCTTCCATAGCTCGACTATTGTAAATAATGCTGCAATAAACAAAGGGGTACATATATCTTTTCAGATAAGTGTTTTTGTATTCTTTGGGTAAATACCCAGTAGTGGAGTTTCTGAATCATACAGTAATTTTATTTTTAATTTTTTGAGGCACCCACATACTGTTTTCCATGGTGGCTGCACCAGTTTGCATTCCCACAAACAGTGCACGAGGGTTCCTTTTTCTCCACATCCTCGCCAACATCTGTTGTTTCTTGCGTTTTTGATTTTAGCGATTCTGACAGGTTTGAGGTGATAGATCTCATTGTGGTTTTGATTTGCATTTCCCTGATACTTAGTGATGTTGAGCTACAGTCTTTAACATCTAATTCTTCTGATATAATCATTGCTACCATTGCTACCCAGGTTTTTGTTTTGTTTTGTTTTGTTTGTTTTTTGCTTCCATTTGCATAGAATATCTTTTTCCATCCCTTCTCTTTCAGTCTCTTTTTGGGTCTGAAGTGAGTCTCTTATAGGCACCATATAGATGGATTTTTTTTTTTTTTATCAATTCAGTCACTCTGGTTTTTTCCCCCCCGTATGTCTTTCCATTGGCGCATGTACTTCATTTACATTCAGAATATGCTTGTTGACATGTATGTACTTATTGCTCTTCTGTTCATTGTTTTCTGGTTGTTTCTGTAGTTGCCTTTTCTTTCTGTTCTTGCTCTGCTCCCTTGATGTTTGATGAATTTCTTTAGTGTTAATGCTTGGATTCCTTTGTCTTTATGTATTGTGTGCCTATTCTAGGCTTTTGGTTTGTGGTTATCGTGATGTTCATTCATAACTTTCTATGCGCGTAGCAATCTGTATTAAGTTGGTGGTCACTTAAATTTGAACACATTCTGAAAGCACAACATTTGTACCCCCCTTCCAAGTTTTATATGAAGGATGTCATATTTTCTGTGGTTTTATTTTGTGTATTCCTTGACTAATTGTTCAGATATAATTGATTTTATGACTTTTATTTTTTATCCTTCATGCTTTCTAAATAAATGATGGACCTCCTGTCTCTACTATATGTTTGCTTTCACCAGTGAAATTTTTCCTTTCATAATTTTCTTCTAGTTATGGTCTTTTGTGTTTTATGCTTAAATGTGTCCATTTAACATCTCTTGAATAGTTGTTTTAGTAGTGATGAGCTGTTTTAAGCTTCGTTTGTCTATGAAACTCTGTCTCTCCTTCAATTCTGAATACTCTACCTTGCCAGTAGAGTATTTTCGGTTGTAGATTTTTTTCTTCCTTTAAGCACATGGAATATATCTTGTCACTGTCTTTTGGCCTGCACAGTTACTGCTGAAAAGTCAGCTGATAGCCTTAATGGGTTTCCCTTGCATGTAACTGCTTTTCTCTTGCTGCTTTAAGATTCTCTCTTTAATTTTGACATTTTACTAATTGCATGTCTTGGTGTGGACTGCCTTGTGTTCATCGTGTTTGGGGCTGTCTGTGCTTCCTGAACCTTGATGTCTGTTTTCTTCCCCAGATTAAGAAGTTTTTCAGCTATTATTTCTTCCAGTTAGTTTTCTGCCTCCCTTCCCTCTCTTCTCCTTCCAGGAGGCCCATTATGCAAATGTTACTATGCTTGATGTTGTCACAAAGGTTCCTTAACCTATCCTCAGCTTTAAAAATTCTGTTTTCTTTTTGCTGCTCAGTGTGGTTGCTTTCTGTTACCCAGTCTTCCAGCTTGCTGATGCATTCTTCTGCATCCTCTAACTTGCTGCTTATTTCCTCTCTGGTATATTTTTCAGTTCAGTTATTGCATTCTTCAGGCCTGATTGGTTCTTTTTTTTTTTAATTGTATCTGTTTATTTTGCACGAGAGAGACCGTGCAAGTGGGGGACAGGCAGACAGACAGGGAGGGCGAGAGAATCCCAAACAGGCTCTGCACTGCCAGCAGAGAGCCTGATGTGGGGCCCAAACTGACAAACCGTGAGATCATGACCAGAGCCAAAATCAAGAGTTTTGTTGATTATCTTCTTTGCTGTGGAGAACATCTTATTTTGACGCAGTCACAATAGTTTAGTTTTACTTTTGTTTCCCTTGCCTCAGTAGACCTACCTAGAAAAAAGGTGCTATGGCCAATGTCAGATAAGTTACTGCCTGCTCTTCCAGGATTTTTATGGTTTTAGGTCTTTAATCCATTTCAAATTTTTTAAAATGTTTTTTATTTATTTTTGAGACAGAGACAGAGCATGAGCAGGGGAGGGGCAGAGAGAGAGGGAGGCACAGAATCGGAAGCAGGCTCCAGGCTCTGAGCTGTCAGCACAGAGCCCGACGTGGGGCTCTAACTCACAGACTGTGAGATCATGACCTGAGCTGAAGTCGGACGCCCAACCGACTGAGCCACCCAGGAGCCCTGGTCTTTAATCCATTTCAAATTTATTTTTGTGTATGGTGTAATAAAGCAGTCCAGTTTTATTCTTTTGGATGTTGGTTTTCAGTTTTCCCAATGCCATTAGGTGAAGAGACTGTCTTTTTCTCATTGTATATTCTTGCCTACTTTGTCTTAGATTAATTGACCGTAAGAGTGTGGGTTTATTTCTGGGTTTTCTATTTTATTCCACTGATATATGTACCTGTTTTTGTGCCACTACCATACTGTTTTGATTTCTGCAGCTTTGTAATATAATTCAAAGTCTGGAATTGTGATGCATCTGCCTTTGCTTTTTATTTTTCTTTTCTTTTCTTTCTTTTTTTTGTCCTAAAGATTTTATTTATTTTTAAGTAATCTCTATACCTACCATGGGGCTTGAACTTACAACCCTGAGATCAAGAGTTGCATGCTCTACTGACTAAGCCCATCAGGCATCCCTTTGCTTTTCTTTCTCAAGATTGCTTTGGCTATTCTGGGTCTTTTGTGGTTCTATACAGATTTTAGGATTATTTGTTCTAGTTCTGTGAATAATGCTGTTGGTATTTTGATAGACATTGCATTAAGTATGTGGATTACTTTGGGTATTAAAGACTTTTTTTTATTAAGTAGGCTCTACGCCTAATGTAGGGCTTGATCTCACAACCCCAAGATTAAGAGTCACATGCTCTACTGACTGTACCAGCCAAGTGCCCCCTAATATAGACACTTTAACAATATTTGTTCTTCTAATCCATGAGCACGGAATATCTTTTCATTTTTTGTGTCATCTTCAATTTCTTTTGTCAGTGTTTTATAGTTTTTGGAGTACAATTCTTTCACCTCTTTGGTTAGGTTTATTCCTGGGTGTCTTGCTATTTTTGGTGTAGTTGTAAATGGGATTGTTTTCTTAACTTCTCTTTCTTCTGATTTATTATTGGTGTATAGAAATGTAACAGATTTCTGTACATTTCTAGCAGTTTTTTAAATTTTTACAAATGTTTTATTTATTTTTGAGAGACAGAGACAGAGAATGAGCGGGGCAGGGGCAGAGAGAGAGGGAGACGCAGAATCCGAAACAGGCTGCATGCTCTCAGCTGTCAGCACAGAGCCCGACACTGGGCTCCAACTCGTGAGCTGCAAGATCATGACCTGAGCCGAAGTCGGACTCTTAACCGACTGAGCCACCCAGGCGCCCCTCGAGCAGTTTGTTTGGTGGAGTCTTTCAGGTCTTCTCTGTATAATCTGTAGATAGTGAAAGTTTTACTTCTTCTTACTGATTTGAATGCCTTTGATCTCCTTGTTTTGTCTGTTTGTTGTCACTAGGACTTCCAGTACTATGTTGAATAAAAGTGGTGGGAGTGGATATGCTGGTCTAGTTCCTGACCTTAGGGGGAAAGCTCTCAGTTTTTCTTATTAAGGAGGATGTTGGCTGTGGCTTTTTCGTCTATGGCCTTTATTATGTCGAGGTATGTTGCCTCTCAACCTACTTTGTTGAGGGTTTTTATCATCCATGGATGTTGTACTTTGTCCAGGGCTTTTTCTGTGTATGTTGAAATGACCGTATGGTTCCTATCCTTTCTGTTACTGATGTGATGTATCACGACTGATTTACATGTATTTAACCAACCTTGCAATGCAGGAATGAATCCTAATTGATCATAGTGAATGATTTTTTTAAGGTACTCTGGGATTCTGTTTAGTGGTATCTTGTTGAGGATTTTTGCATCTATGTTTATCAGAGATACTGGCTTGTAGTTCTCTTTTTTGTGGTGTTTTTACCTGGTTTTGGTATCAGGGTAATGTTGACCTCATAGAATTAATTTGGAAGTTTTCTTTCCTTTTCTAATTTTTGGAATAGCTTGAGAAGAATAGGTATTAACTCTTTAAATGTTTGGTAGAATTCGTACGTGAAGCTGTCTGGTACTGGAATTTTTTTTGTTGGGAGTTTTTTTGATGTGATTCAATTTCTTTGCTGGTTATCGGCCTGTTCATATTTTCTCTTTCTTCCTCTTTCAGTTTTGGTAGTTTTTTTGGCAAATGTTTTTTTTAATGTTTATTTATTTATTTGGAGAGAGAGAATGTGTGTGTGAGCGGGGGAGAGGCAGAGAGAGAGAGAGGGAGAGAGAGAATCCCAAGCAGGCTCCGTCCTGTCAGAGAACAAACCATGAGATCATGACCTGATGTTAGAAAGTGGTCCAGTTTCATTTTTGCATGTAGCTGCCTCGTTTTCCCAGCATCATTTATTGAGGACACTGCCTTTTCCCTATTTTATATTATCACTTCCTTTGCATAGATTAATTGGTGTTATAAATGTGGGTTTATTTCTGAGCTACCTATTCTGTTCCATTGAGCTCTGTGTCTGCTTTTTTTGTGTGTGCCCGTACCGCACTGTTTTGATTACTATAGTTCCGTGGTATAGCTTGAAATCTGGGAGTATGTCACTTCTAGCTTTGTTCTTCTTCCTCGAGAGTGCTGTGGCTATTCGGGGTCTTCTGTGGTTCTATACAAATTTTAGGAAAATTTTCTTCTAATCCTGTGAAAAATGACATTTGTATTTTGGTAGGGATTGAACTGAATCGGTAGACTGCTTTGGGAAGTATAAACATTTTAACAATATTAATTCTTCCATCCATGAGTATGATTTATCTTTCTCTTCATTTGTATTCAATTTCTTTCATCAGTATCTTAATAGTTTTCCGATTACATATCTTTAGCCTCCTTGGTTGCATTCATTCTTAGGTATTTTATTCTTTTTGATACAATTGTAAATGAGATTATTTTCTTAATTTCTCTTTCTGCTATTTCATTATTACCGTATAGAAATGGAACTGATTTCTTTTTTCTTTAATTAATTTTTAAAGTAAGCTCTACGCCCAGTGTGGTGCTTGAATTCATAACCCTGATATCAAGAGTCACATGCTCTACCAACTGAGCCAGCCAGGCACCCCTGGAACAGATTTCTCTTTTTATTTTTTAAAATTTGTTTTCTTTGTTTTTAGCTTAGAGAGAAAACGCATGAGCATGGAAGAGGGGCAGAGGGAGAGAGAGACTCTTAAGCAGGTGGAGCCCTATACGAGGCCCGATCCCATGACCCTGGGATTGTGACCTGAGATGAAATCAAGAGTCGGACACTCGGGCGACTGGGTGGCTCAGTCAGTTAGGCGTCCGACTTCAGCTCAGGTCATGTTCTCACGGTTCGTGGTTCGAGCCCTGCGTCGGGCTCTGTGCTGACACCTCAGAGCCTGGGGCCTGCTTCAGATTCTGTGTCTCCCTCTCTCTGGCCCTCCCCCGCTCACACTGTCTCACTCTCTCTCTCAAAAATAAATAAACATTAAAAAAATTAAAAAAAAAAAAAAAAGAGTCGGACACTCAACTGACTGAGCTACCCAGGTGCCCCTGGAACAGATTTCTTTATATTGATTTTGTATCCTGCAACCTTACTGAATTTTAAAAGTTAGTTTTAATAGTTTTTTTGTGGGGTCTTTAGTATTTTCTATATATATCATCATGTCATTTGCAAATAGTGACAGGTTTTTTTGTTTTTTTTTTTTTGTCCTATGGTGTGGTTTGAACTTGTGGTAATATGTTGAAGAAAAGTGGTGAGAGTTAGCATCCTTGTTTTGTTCCTGGTCTTAGAAGAAAAGCTTTGAGTTTGCCATTGAGTATTATGTTACCTGTGAGTTTGTTACCTATGGCCTTTATTACATTGATTTATGTTACCTTTATAACCATTTTATTCAGGCTTTTTGTCATATAAGCAGTAAAGACAAAAAAAGAAAAGATGCAAATCACTAAAATTGAAAATAAAAGAGGGACATCACCACAGATGTTACAGAAATAGAGTGAGGGAATACTATGAATAATTGTATGCCAACAAATTAGGTAACATAGATAAAATGAACAAATTCATAAAAAGACACAAACTACTGATCCTGTTTAAAGGAGAATCAGAAAATTTGAATGAATGTTTTAAAAGTAAAGAGATCAGGGGTGCCTAGGTGGCTCAGTCGGTTAAGTGTCCAACTTCAGCTCAGGTTATGACCTCGTGGTTCCTGAGTTCGAGCCCTGCATTGGGCTCTGTGCTGCCAGCGTGGAGCCTGAAGCCTGCTTCAGATTCTGTGTGTCTCCCTCTGTCTCTGCCCCTCCCCCTCTCGCTCTCTATCTCTCTCTCTCAAAAATAAATAAACATTAAAAGTAAAGAGATCAGATGGGTGGCTCAGTCTGTTAAGCGGCCGACTGCTGGTTTCAGCTCAGGTCATGATCTCACAGTTTGTGGGTTCAAGCCCTGTGTTGTGCTGGCTTGGGATTCTCTCTCTGCTCCTCCCCTGCTTGCTTGCTCACTCTCTCTTTCTCTCTCTCTCTCTCAAAATAAATAAATGAAACATTTTACAAACGTAAAGAGCTTATATTAGTAATAAATTTCCCACAGAAAAACAAAAGCAAACAAAAGCATTATTATAAATGGATGTTGAATTTTGACAAACGTTTTTTCTGCATCTGCTGAAATGATAGTATGATTTTTATCTTTCATTTTATGAATGTGAATCACATTGATTTATATGAATATGAGATATCTTTGTATCCCTGGAATAAATCCCATGTGATTGTGGTATAAGGTCCTTTTAATTCAACTTCCTAATATTTTGTGGAATAATTTTGCATCCGTGTTATTAACAAGGGGTGTTTGCCTCTAATTGTGTTTTTGGTAATGTCTTTGGTTTTGGTATCAGGTAATAACTCCTCTGTAGAATGAATTTGGAGGTGTTCTTTCTCTTTAGTTTTTTGGAATGGTTTGGGAAGGATGGGTATTAACTCTTCTTTAAATGTTTTGTAGAATTTGCCTGGGAAACCATCTGGTCCTGAACTTTGTGGGGAGTTTTTGATTACTGATTCAAATTACTGATTTTATTACTTGTAATTGTTCTGTTTAGATTCTCTACTTCTCATTCCATCTTGGAACGTTGTGTTTCTAGAAATTTATCACATATAATTTTTCATAATTGTCTCTTATACCCTTTGTATTGCTGTAATGTCAGTTATAACTTTCTCTTTCATTTATGAATTTATTTGAGTCCTCTTTTTTTCCTTGCTTGATGAGTCTGGCTAAAGGTTTATCAGTTTTATTTGTCTTTTTAAAGCACCAGGTCTTCGTTTCTTGAATCTTTTTAATTATTTTTTTATTCACTATTTCGTTTATTTCTGCTCTGATTTTTATTATTTCCTTACTTTTACTAACTTTTAGGTTTTTTTGCTCTTCTCTTTCTAGTTTCTTTAGGTGTAAGCTTAGATTGTTTGAGATTTTTTGTTTGTCTCTTGAGATGGGCTTGTATAGCTATAAGCTTTCCTCTGAGAACTTTTTTTGTTGCTTTCTGTAGATTTTTGGAATATTGTATTTCTTTTTTCGTTTGTCTCCAGGTATTTTTTTTATTTTTTTTTTTTGAGTTATTCAGTGACCCATTGTTTGTTTAGAAGCCTGAAGTTTAGCCTCTGAGTGTGTTTTTTCGTTTTCTTGTAATTGATTTCTAGTTTCATACCGTTTTGGTCAGAAATCATGCTTGATACAATTTCGGTCTTCTTAAATTCATTGAGACTTGTTTTGTGTCCTAACATGTGATCTATCCTGGAGAATGTTCCGTGTATACTTGAAAAGAATGTGAGATTTTGCTCTTTGGGGATGGTATGTTCTGTACATATATGTTAAGTTTATCTAAGTGAATGTGTTGTGTAAGACCGCTGATTCCATATTGATTTTCTGTCTGGATGATCTGTCTATTCATGCAGGTGGAATTAAAGCTCTCTACTATTACTGCATTGTTATGAATTTCTCCCTTTACGTATGGTAATGTGCCGTGTATATTTAGTGCTCTTATGTTGGGCATGTAGGTATTTACAAGTGTTGTATTCTCGTGTTAGATTTATCCCTTTATCTTTACATAATGCCTTTCTGTTGTTGCTTATGACAGTCTTTGTTTTCGAGTGTATTTTTGTGTTATGTAAGTATTGCCACCCCACCTTTCCTTTTGTTTTCATTTGTATGGAATATCTTTTTCTGTTACTTTTCTTTCAGTCTGTATGTGTCTTTGGGTCTGAAGTGACTGTCTTGTAAGCAGCGTATAGATAGATCTTGTTTTTCTGTCTATTTAGTCACACTCTGTCTTTTGATTGGACAATTTAGTTCACTTACATTGAAAGTAATTCTTCAAAAAAAATGTTTTTAATATGTATTTACTTTTGGGAGAGCACAAGCGGAGGAGGGGCAGACAGAGGGGGACAGAGGATCCGAAGTGGGCTCTGCGCTGACAGGCCGACAGCGGCGAGTCCGATGTGGGGCTTGAACTCACGAACTGTGAGATCATGATGGGAGCTGATGGCAGATGCTCAACCGACTGAGTCACCCAGGTGCCCTTACATTGAAAGTAATTATTGGGGTGCCTGGGGGGCCCAGTTAAGTGTCCGACTCTTGATTTCTGTTCAGGTCATGATCCCAGGGTCGTGGCATTGAGCCCTACATCGGGCTCCACGCTGACTATGGAGCCCGCTTAAGATGCGCTCTCTCTCTCTCTCTCTCTCTCTCCCCCCCCCTCTGCCCCTCTGCCCCTCTCCCCCCCCATCTAAGATAAATAAATAATTTATAAAAATAAAAAAATAAGTAATTATTGATAGGTATGTACTTATTGCCATTTTCTTATCGTTTTCTTCTTTTTGTGTGTGGTTTTGTTTTTGTAGTTTTCTGTTCCTTTCTTATTATCTTGTTCTCTTTGCTGGTAGTTTCTGGACTTCATTTAGTGTTATGTTTTGATTCCTTTTTTTTTTTTTTAATTTTTTGGTCTCTGTTACAGGTTTTTGGTCCGTGGTTGCCATGAGTTTCATATATAACCTACCATGTATACATACAGCAGTCTTTTAAGTTGATGGTTGCTTAACTGAACACATTCTAAAAGCATTGTATTTTAATTCAGGTAGATCCACTATCTTTACTATGTTTTCTTTTATCAGTGAGATCTTTACTTTCCTACTTTTCTTACTTCCAGTTATGGCTTTTTCTTTCTTTTCCACTTAAAGAAGTCCCTTTAACATTTTTTTGTAAGGGTAGCTTATTGGTGGTGAACTCCTTTAATTTTTGTTTGTCTGGAAGACTGTTTTTTCTTTCCTTCACTTGTGAGTGATAACCTTGCTGGGGAGAGTATTGTTGGTCCAGATTTTTTCCTTTCAGCACTCTGAATATATCCTGCCACTCTTTTCTGGCCTGTAAATTTTCTGTTGAAAAACAGCTGATAGTTTTACACAGGCTCCCTAGTATATAACTATTTGCTTTCTCTTGCTGCTTTTAACATTCTCTCCTTATCTTAAAGTTTTGACCTTTTAATTACTTGTGTCTTGGGGTGGACCCCTTTTGCTTCATCTTGTTTAGGGTTTTCTGTCCTACCTGTATCTATCTGTAAGCAGCATATAGATAGATCTTGTTTTTCTGTCTGTTTAGTCACGCTCTGTCTTTTGATTGGACAGTTTGGTTCATTTACATTGAAAGTAATTCTTTAAAAACAATTTTTTAAATGTGTATTTACTTTGGGGAGAACACAAGCGGAGGAGGGGCAGAGAGAGGGGGACAGGGGATCCGAAGTGGGCTCTGTGCTGACAGGCCGACAGCAGCGAGCCCAGTGTGGGCTCTTTTCCCTTCCCTAGGTTAAAGAAGTGTTCGCTTATTATTTCTTCAAATAAACTTTCTGCCCTTTTCTTTCTCTTTTCACCTTCGGGGACCCAGATAACGTGAAGGTTATTACACTTGGTGGTGTTCCGATGGCCCTTTAGCCTGTCCTCAGTTTTTAAAATTATTTTTTCTTTTTGCTGTTCAACTTGGATGAACACCACCACCCTGTGTTCCAGATCACTGATCCATTTCTCTGCCCCCTCTAGTCTGCTGTTGATTCTGCTGAGTGTATTCTTCATGTCAGGGGGACGTTGCGGTGGGGGGAGCGGGGCTAGCAAGGTGGATGGAGACTGTCAGATCTGGCGCCCACTGGCACGGGAGGGCTAGGCAGAAGGAGGGCAAGGAAAATGGTATCCTCTAGGGCTTGCATTTCTTTAGACAGTTCCCACCGATCCCTTCCCTTTCAGCACCTCCCCCCAAATTAGTCACATCTCCTGCATGTGTGTCACATGAGCTTTTCAAACTATAGCCCGTGTGCTTTATTTTGGGCTGAGTGATCGATAGTGTGCTAGACTTTTAAGAGCAGAGGTTCCCTTTTCTATAGCCCTCTGGCTCTCCCAGAGGTAAACCCTGGTGATTTTCAAAGCTCCCGCATTTAAGCCTCTTAGGCTTCTCTGTCTTTCAAAGGCAGACATTATGGGGGCTTGTCCTCCTGGCGCAGGGTCTCTGGGCAGGGGGCAGGTGCCTGATAAGGAGCTTGACTACCTCAGTCCCTGTGGAGGACCTGTGCATCTGTGACATCCCTCTTTGCGGTTTTCTGCACTAGGGTATGTGTCCTAACCTGACCGCACTCTCTGTTCCTCCTATCCTTTTTGCTGTGGCTTTTTCTTTATATCTTTAGCTGTGAAAAATTTTCTCTGCTAGCCTTGAAGAATTTTCTCTGCTAGCCTTGAGCTTGTTCCCAGAGAGAGTTACTCTGTATGTAATTGTAGTCTTTGCGTGTTGGTGGAAGGAGGTTGAGCTTGGGATCCTCCTACTTCTCCGTCTTGATTTCACCTCCTCCCTCTTTTTTTGTGGTGAGGACATCTTAAGATCTATTTTATTATGAGCTTTTAGGTGTATAATAACGTATTGTTAACTGTAGTCACCATGGTGCGTATTGAGTTCCCAGAATTTACTGATCTTATAACTGGAAATTTGTACCCTTTAACCACCTGTTGACTTGGTCAATTAAGTGGCTTGCTTTTGGCAAATTGATTTTTTTTTAATGTTTATTTACTTTTGAGACAGAGTGTGAGTGGGGGAGGGGCAGAGAGAGAGAGGGGGACAGAGCATCCAAAGCGGGCACTGTGCTGACAGCGGCCAGCCTGATGTGCGGCTTGAACCCGTGAACCACGAGATCGTGACCTGAGCGGAAGTCGGACGCTCGGCCAACTGAGCCACCCGGACACCCCTGGCAAATTGATTTTTGATTGATCAGGAGCCAAATCCATGACTTCTGACACCAAGCAAAGCTGAATAGAACAATATTTCTATCATCATACACTTGCCATCTAGTTGGAAAGATAAGACATATTCAGGTGAAAAGATAAAAGATTCTTGAATTAATTCTGATACGGGGCGGGGGGTGCCCACACCACCGATTCTCAGACACCAGTTGAGTGTTCTGTAATTCAGATCAATTCAGACACTATCTACGCAGAGACAGCATCATATCTCACAGGTTAAGGGTTCCACCTCTCAAGACAGCCCTCCCATCTTTGGACACAAGTCTAGGCTGTCACCTGCGCTTCCGGCCAACTGTTTTGGGCTGGTGTCAGTCTATCGATAACCAGTGTCGTACTTGCACTATCCTAATTAGTTCCTATTATGATTGCAAGATGACCTTCAGCTATAAATATCAGGAAACCTTGAAAATGGGGCATAGAGAGGACTTGGATCAAACAGTCATTGCTAGGTTCCTCCCTGTCTACCGTACCTAGTTCATACTACAGTGTAGTTTTCGATGATGATAATTCTTTTTCTGGAGGAGGGCCTCTTTCTGAATTCTTTTAGACAGTTAGGGGGTAGGTCAAAATCTCTTCCTCAGTCTTTTGGGCCTTCATTGTTTTCAGTTTGTAATAATCTTTGTACCAAAGTGGTACATCTTAGGATGGCCTGCCCTTGGTCCCTGCAGTCCCCTTCTCTGAAACTTCCCTGGATGTTTCACACATTAAAAGGTTCCACTGGTAGGTGGTTCCATTTCCGTAAATCATTTTCTTAGTCCTGGCAGTGGATCATTTCGGTTAGTCATTTCGGGGAGGTAGTGATGCATGTACTCTCAGTTAGGCCTTATGGTTCAAGTAATAATGTATGAAACGAGAGGCATTTCTATGGAAACAACAGAAAAGTGTGGTTAATGATTGGAGCAAGTTGTAAGCCAGTTTCTGGGTTCTGAGTTGAGAACATTTCTAGATGTTAGGGACGAAGCATCTTTAGATAGAGCGAAAGCAGGCAGTAGCATTCTGATAGACTTTCCTGGTTTGTACTTCCAGTGTCTCCGGTGATCCTTTGAGTGACCCACAGAGCAACAGGCATGGAGATGGTCTGTATATGAGCTGTCGTGGTGATTTTCTGAAGTTTATAGCAAGTTGTTAATACTCAATTTTCAGGGCTTCAGGAAAAAGGGCAATTTTAGTTCTCAGATGATTCCATGACAGCAGGATGGGGAAAATTGGAAATGTTAGCTTGAAGAGTTGTAGCCAGACATTGACGGAAACTAGAAGAACGCAGGATCTAGCCTAGTTTACAAGTAGAAAACAAAACCTCAAAGACAATGAACAGAACTAGATACTAATATTCACAAAGGGGTGTTACTAAAACATAATTTTTCTCTCTGAAATCACCCTCATTTTCCAAAGACAGCCAAATTAAGATTAATTTGTTTGCAAAACCTGGCCTGATTATTTATAGAAAGACAGCAAGAATAGCAGTGGATGATATAGGCTCTTTTAAATCCACTTTGCTGGAACTTTGCATAAGAAATCTGCAGATTGGACTTTTAAAAGCCTCTTGAGGCCAAGAAGCCAAGCCAAATACTTATCTTCAGACTATGCCTGCAGTACCTATAGATTTGGTAATTCCTTTCTTCTTAAGGTCCTCCAAAACTCCTGAGATTCCTGCACCTGCCAGGAAGTGGCCTTCTTTATTCACCTGGTAAGGCTACAGGGAAACCCTGTAAGGAGGATATCAGACTGTTTTTCCAAGGGGCTTTATTATTGGTCCATAAAGTCTATCTTAGTTCCCTAAAGTTACTAGTTGTATGTGAGTCCTTGTACACCCCTCTGAAATAGGACATTCCAGTCAAAACATTGGTAACAGAACTGATGTTTCCAATTGTGTAATGTTACAAGGAGAACAGATTTCTCATTTAGTTTATGCAAATAAATATATTGCCACAAAAAAAATGAGAATACTCACCAAGAGTTGCCGAGTTCTGGAGAGATTAAGGAGAAAAGGATAAATGTTTCAATTCTTCCTACAAAAATATAATTTATCAAATTGTTGTTAAGTCATAGCTTTCTTAAGAGAAAAATTTCCTTAAACCTGGAAGAATAAAATCTTTTTATTTGTTTATTTTTTAAAGTTTATTTTGAGAGAGAGAGAGAGAGAGAGAGAGAGCGAGCACACGGATGCACGAGCAGGAGAGGGGCAGAGAGAGAGAGAGAGGGAGAGAGAGAATCTCAAGCAGGCTCCATGCTGTCAGTGCAGAGCCCGACGCAGGGCTCGAACTCACAAACCACTACTAGCTCATGACCTGAACCAATGTCAAGAGTTGAACACTTAACTGACTGAGCCACCCAGTTTCCCCCTTCTTTTTTATTCATATATGCTTTTTTTTTCTTGAGAGAGAGAGAGAGCAGGGGAGGGGCAGAGAAAGAGAGAGAGAATCCCAAGCAGGCCCCGCACTGTCCGCTCAGAGGCTGATGTGGGGCTCGAACTCACGAACTGTGAGATCGTGACCTGAGCTGAAATCAAGAGTTGGACGCTGAACTGACTAAGCCACCCAGGTGCCCCTGTTTATTTTTATTTTTCGTGAGAGAGTGCACTTGCGCGTGCAAGAGGAAGAGAGACCGAGGGAGAGGGGGGAGGGAACCTTAAGCAGGCTCTACGTTCAGCATGGAGCCCAACACAGTGCTGGATCTCAGGACTGTGAGGTCATGACCTGAGCAGGAATCAAGAGTCGGAGTCTTAACCAACTGAGGCACCAATGCACCCCTAACCACATATGTTAATTGGAATTCTTAACCCTTAGAAACCTTTATTCCTAGTGAAAACAAAGTAGTAAGCAAATGTGAACTGTTTGTTACAGCAGCATTCTTTAGATTGGCAAATTCATCAATACGTTTCATAATTTCTATAAACGTGTGCTTCTTTATAGTACAATCTTTCAATAAAGCATGAAAATATTCATTAACAGGCCCAAATTTATCTTCAGTTTCTCTGTAATTAGAAGACAAAGGCAGGTAAACCTCTGCTCAGTAATGAATGTTTTATTATTTTATCTTATTTGGAAATGATGTAGATTTTTTTTAAGTTTGATTATTTATTTTGACAGAGGTAGAAAGGGCACTGAAGGGGCAGAGAGAGGGGGGGAGAGAGAGAATCACAAGCCGACTCTGCACCATCAGCGTGGAGCCTGATGCAGGGCTTGAACTCGCAAACCATGAGATCATGACCTGGGCTGAAATCGAGTGGGACGCCCAACTGACTGAGCCACCCAGGCACCCTGGAAATGATATAGATATTTAATGAATTTAACTGAACACCTTACTTAACCTAACTTATCAAAAGTTTAGGATTTCAGGTCACCAAAATGATTTGTGCAAACTATTTAAAAAGTTTATTTACAAACCTGTTTTTTATTTACACCTTTCTCAGTTTATTTGTTCTTTTTTTTTTAATATGAAATTTATTGTCGAATTGGTTTCCATACAACACCCAGTGCTCATCCCAACAGGTGCCCTCCTCCATGCCCAGCACCTACCCTCCCCTCCCTCCCACCCCCCATCAACCCTCAGATTGTTCTCAGTTTTTAAGAGTCTCTTATGGTTTGGCTCCCTCCCTCCCTAACTTTTCTTTCCTTCCCCTCCCCCATGGTTTTCTGTTAAGTTTCTCAGGATCCACATAAGAGTGAAAACATATGGTATCTGTCTTTCTCTGTATGACTTATTTCACTTAGCATAGCGCTCCTAAATGTCCATCAACTGATGAATGGATAAAGAAATTGTGGTTTATATACACAATGGAATACTACATGGCAATGAGAAAGAATGAAATATGGCCTTTTGTAGCAACGTGGATGGAACTGGAGAGTGTTATGCTAAGTCTATTTGTTCTTAACACTCACGATTAGATTACCTGCAAAAACTTCATTAGACATGAGCCAAAGTTGACCATTATTTTTTGCTGACAAATTTTGCAACAGAGATAACTTGAATTTATTTGCCTTTAAGTAAACTCAGGCAGAATAAAAGTTTTATATTTAATGCTAATAACTCTAAAGATATGTCTCTTTTAATTAAACCAACAACATTAAATTAGCTTTAGTACTGAATATTTTCCAAGATCACATGAACCTGAAATCCATTTGGATTATGTTTTTATTTTATTGTTGGGAATTTTTATGAATACTAAATTTATATAAACATTTAATTTTCTATAAGCCAATTAAATAGTCTTTCTATAATGTTCATTTTTGAGAGAGAGAAAGAGAGAGAGCTTGCGTGCACCTGTGAGTGTGAGGGGGGTGGGGCAGAGAGAGGGGGGCACAGAGAATCTGAAGCAGGCTCCAGAGCCTGATGTGGGGCTCGAACTCGAGAACTGTGAGATCGTGACCTGAGCTGAAGTCAGATGTAACTGACTGAGCCACCCAACGCCCCAAATGGAGTTCTTTTACAAATTAATTTTAGCAATGCCATGGGGAGGTAGAAAGATATTTCACATTCACATCATTTGTGTGTGTGTGTGTGTGTGTGTATAGACAGACAACATAAATAGACATACAAGGATATTATATAGCTTTTGTTTGTACTAGTATTGATGTGGGAAACAAAGGCAGAAGAAAAAAATTAATTTCCCTTACAACTTCTAGCCCACTGACAAGTCCTTGAGACAGGCAGAGTGACCTTCCCCTGGGAGCTCAGCTGCCTCAATTGCTCCCTTTTGCTAGGGGCAAAAGGGAATCGTAGTTTAACATTATCCTCACCTCCAGGATCCTGTATGTCGACTTTAACATATAAAAATTCCCTTGGAAACTTCCTTTATCTCTACCCACCCCCAAGATATATGTTAGCAATCATACTCCAAGTTTATGGCCCCTGATACACATCTGAAGGGTCTCATGACTGAGTTTTTAGTAAACGGTGACAGATACATGACCTTTTCCTAACAGCACCTAGCCTCTCAAGGTCCTGGAAACTGTCTCCAAAATACATTAGAGACTTATGCTGTCCCTGACCCCCTCCCAAACTGAAGGTATATAATCAGTCACTCTTCACAACCTCGGCGCAGCTTTTTCTGCCCATGGGTCCTGTCCCCGTGCTTTAATAAAACCACCTTTTTGCACCAAAGACATGTCAAGAATTCTTTTTGGCTGTTGATTCCCAACCCCAACACTTCAAACCACATCGTTATCTTTGGAGAGGACATTCTAGGCCCAATTTCCAAATATCTCTCTATTTCTGCTGAAAAACTTCTGCCTTAAGTTTGCATTTGAAAGAATGGCTCTTGGGTCCTAGAGAAGATGGGGGTAGGAAATTTACATCACAGAGGCACAGAAAGTATCCATGTTTTCTCCAAGGTGGAGTTTTTGGGGGGAGCATATTTGCCTGTTATCAGAGGTGCTAGAATGTGGGCCCAAGAGCCCTTTTTAACAGTTTTATTTTTAAAAGGCCTCTCTCTTCCCCGTATTCTTCAGTCTCAGGTGATTCTGGGTTGTGTTTACATTTCAAAATCGTAATAAGATCTATAATTTCAAGGGACAGAGAAAAAAATGCAAATTCTCTTCGGAGAGTTTCAAGGTAATTGCTATTTAATATTTTCGTTCTTTTTTCATAAGTACTGAACAGTTTTTGTTCTAATATTCTAATATAGTATCTTTATATTATCTAGAAGTATTTTGAAAGGAATAGGCTAGGTTTTGGGTTTTGTTTCAAGAGTTGCATTTCCCGTTTTGTACAGATCTGCAAGAGAAAGACCGTTGTTTCTCATTCCCCCAAAGAACTGGATTACAGACTGACTCTCTAGGGCATTGACCTACTTCTTTAACTAAAGTTGCTCCCATCTGGGAGATTTTTAACTAAAATGGGAATTAAGAGATTTATGCCTTCGTGATATCTGTATAAAGCATGTTAACAAAAACCTTCTTTTGAGTATGCAATTCAGCTTCGGCCTCTATTAGCCCCTGAATATTGACCTTTAGCTGATCATTTGTAGGCTGGCCTAAGAGAAATTCTGTTCCGCTATGATGGGGTGGGGTGGGGGGGGGTTGCGAATGGCCACTAAGCTAATTCCTCTCGAAATTTGGTAGAATCTTCTCAAAGTGGAGGTTAAAGGGCTTTATAATTTAAAAGGTCTGCTGCCTTCCAGGGGACCTGAAATTTTTTTCGGTGGGGGTCTAGGGTGCATCTGTAAAGGATATTGTTTGCGTAGGAATGCCTGAAGCTGGCCGAGCCAAGATTACAGAGCCCTGGAAATAGGAGCTAAGTGAGCCTTGCTGCTAGTCTCCAGTGCTTTTGTTGAATTCATTTCCTGGCTTTTAGCATTTACAGGAGCAACCTGTGTACTTTGGGTCTTGACTTTAGGCTGGTGGCTGTCTAAATTTTGCAGGGGAAGTGAAGTTAAAATAGGAAGATGGGGCTGGATTTTAACAATGGGAATTTACGTTGGATGTAGACATTAATTTTTATTCTAGGTCTAATCTCTATTCTTTCATCTTGTCAAGGGAGCCCCGAAGGCCAGCTGATCTACTAATAAGACAATTGAGAGTTCTCTGTAATTTTTCTTTTAAATTTTTTTTAAATTATTTTTTTTAATGTTTATTTATTTTTGAGAGAGGGAGACAGAGCACAAGCAGGAGAGGGGCAGAGAGAGAGGGAGACACAGAATCTGAAGCAGGCTCCAGGCTCTGAGCTGTCAGCACAGAACCCGACGCGAGGCTCGAACTCACAGACAGAGAAATCATGACCTGAGCCAAAGTCGGAGGCTTGACCGACTGAGCCACCCAAACGCCCTTATTTTTTTTCTTTCAGATATAATCAATGTCAAGGATCCATTGTCTGGCCATTGACAAGTAGGATCTATTAATCTTAATAGTGACTTAAACAAAAAAGCCTTTTTATGGCTCAACAAGTGATACAAGAGGAATACCCAAAGGCAGTGTAAAAAAAAAATACAGCCCAAACAAGGTGCAGAAAGTTCATTTCCCCACGTTAGGGTAAGAAAGCAAAAACCCTCGTTGTACAGGTGGTAAGGATCTTGTATTGAAAACAGTATATCTGGTGTCCCACTGGAATGTGAGATGCTTACAGTCACAGAGCTACTAATCGATGACACTGGGCAGGTGCTAATGGAATGGGGCTTTTCCAGTACTAACAAGCAAGGAAGGTTGAAATAACAGAGGTTCCTTATGGGCTGGGACCGCTTACGACAAACTCCCCTGAGATCTGGCACAGTTGGGCAAGAACTATAAGGAAGCCTGTTTTTTGATTAATTTGTGGTTAAAATTTATTATTTATTTATTTTTATTTTTTAATTCCAGTATAGTTAACATACAGTGTTATATTAGTTTCAGGTGTACAACCTAGCGATTCAACAATTTTATATATTATTCATTGCTCATCAAGATGAGTATACTCTTAATCTGCTTCACCTGTTTCACCCATCACCCCCTTCCCCTCACCTCTGGCAACCATCAGTTTGTTCTCTATAGTTAAGAGTCTGTTTTTTTGGTTTGTCTCAATTTTTCCCTTTGTTAATTTGTTTTATTTCTTAAATTCCACGTATGAGTAAGATCCTGTTGTATTTGTCTTTCACTGACGGGCTTATTTTGCTTAGCATTATACTCTCTAGCTCCATCCATGTTGTTGCAAATGGCAAGCTTTTTTCATTCTTCTTTATGAATGAATAACATTCCATTGTGCATACATACCACATTTCTGGGGCTGCTTCCATAATTTGGCTCTTGTAAATAATGCTGCAATAAACATAAGGATACATATATCCTGCTGAATTAGTGTTCTCGTATACTTTGGGTAAATACTCAATGATACGATTACTGGATCATAGGGTATTTCTCTTTTTAATTAAAAAAATGTTTTTTTATGTTTATTCATTTTTTGAGAGACAGAGCGTGAGTGAGGGGAGGGACAGAGAGAGAGGGAGACAGAATCCGAAGCAGGCTCCAGGCTCTGAACTAACAGCACAGAGCCTAACGCAGTGCTCGAACTCATGGACCGTGAGATCATGACCTGAGCCGAAGTCGGATGCTTAACCGACTGAGCCACCCAGGCGCCCCTATTTTTAATTTTTTTAATGTTTATTTATTTCTGAGAGAGAGACAGAGACAGAGTGTGAGTGGGGGAGGGGCAGAGAGAGAGGGAGACACAGAATCCAAAGCAGGCTCCAGGCTCTGAGCTGTCAGCACAGAGTCTGACACAGGGCTCGAACTCGTGAACCGCAAGATCATGATCTGAGCCGAAGTCAGAGGCTTAACCGACTGAGCCACCCAGGTGCCCCTATTTTTAATTTTTTGAGGAACCTCCATACTGTTTTCCATAGTGGCTGCATAAGGTACCATGTTTTTAATCAGCTATTCCAAAACACAAGGAATTACATATTTGACCCCCTTTTGAGTAGAAAAGGGTGACTTGCCAAGCAGAAGTTCACCCACTTTTTTTTTTTTTTAAGATTTCCCTAAATTCAGATCCACAGCCGTTTCAGCTGTCTGCTGGATACATACTGGTACATGCATTTTCCAGTTGGTAGAGACCAGAGAGAGAATATTCTCACTGGTCATAAAGCCAAGCTCTCAGAAGATAGAAAAAAATGAAAGGAAAACCTCCGTTTTTTTCTCATACACACATAATAGTTTTAGCTAAGCCTTGGGTCTTTCAGAGCCAAGCTAATAACCTCAGAGGGATGTGCTGAAGCCTTGGGGATTGTGTTTTATGGTGTACCTCATTGCATGGAAATTTCCTTGAGGTTGGTGGGTGACCTAGTGTCAATCGAACCCATTCCATGGTTAATTTATCCTAATATAGGAGTCTTTCACAGTGTCAGGATGGCAGAATGTTCTAAGGCGCCAGACTCCAGCTCCCCCTTCCCAATATCGGAGTCTTTGAGTTGGGTGGGAAGCACTCTAACATCTTTTACGTGCTTTACCCACGCCCACTAATTTTGCGGCTTTGGCTCTCAAGATGTCCGTTAGCAACAGCCTTTGCTTCATGTGCACGTTAACCCACAGCAGAGTTTGTCTAAAGAGAAATGTGCACTCACTGGTCTGTGAGCCTGCCTCAAATGGCAGGCTTATTAGGGTCTATGCCTGCATTCTTACCCTATGGTTTTTCCTCCTTAAGACAAATGACACAACAGACAAAGGCAAAGAAAAACCAAGACCATCATCTGGGAAGAAATGGATCAGTACTCTACCAAATGTAGAGTCCCTAAGCCACAAATGTTTTCCTGCTAACCTAAATATATGTATGTATGTGTGTATACACACACACACAGACACACACACACACACACACACACATATATATATATATATATATATATATATATATATATATGACTCTCATCACTCTTGCTTTACTGGACTCCACAGATGGAGATTCCAGGAGGCTGACATGGTAAGAAATCTTACCTTCTGCTGGCTGTATATCAGTTGCCCAAGATCTCTAAGCTGCGGAATTTTGGGAGCAAATATCCAGTGGAAGCTTATCCTGCCAAGGGTAAAATTTACTCTACCCTTCATGGGTCTTCTAGTTGGTCTAACAATTAAATTGACATGAGACATATTAACAGGAAAAAATGGGGGCATCTGGGTGGCTCAGTTGGTTAAGCATCTGACTTCAGTTTATGATCTCACTTTCCATGAGTTCGGGCCCCAAGTCGGACCCTGTGCTAACAGCTCAGAGCCTGGAGCCTGCTTTGGATTCTGTGTCTCCCTCTCTCTCTCTCTGCCCCTCCCCCACTCGTGCTCTGTGTGTGTGTGTCTCTCTCTGTCTCGAAAATAAATAAATGTTAAAAAAAATTTTAATAAAAAAAAGGACAAAATCAAATTTAATTACAAACATACAGGGAATCCACACAGACATGAAATTCCAGATAGTCAGGCAAAATGAGGTAAATGTGTCATCCAGAACTAAGGAGAAGGGGATGGGGTCTGGAACTTGAAAGTGAAGGAAAGCAATTCACAGGAAGATGAAAAAGAGTAAATATTCGGTGAACAAATGTTTGTTGGACCATCTAGAAATAATGGGTCACAGAGAGAACTTTGATCAAACAGGTCTTGCTAGGTTCGTCCCTGTCTGTCATAGAATGTAGTTGTCTGTATTGGTTATTCTCTCTTTCTGAAGGAGTCCTCTAATTTTTTTTAGGCAGTTAGGGGGAAGGTCAAATTTTCTTCCTGAGTCTTTTGGGTCTTGATTGTTTTCAGCACAAAATAATCTTCCTGCCGAAGAGGCACATCTTGGGGTGGCCTACCTTTGGCCACTACTGTGTGGAAAATAAAAAACACATACTTAAACAAACAATGGGTCAAATTAGAAAATACAAAGGAAATTAGAAAATAATGTCATCTGCAAGTAGAGATAGTTTTACTTCTTCCTTTCCCACCTGGATGCTTTTTACTTCTTTTCTTACCCCATTTACTTCTTTCTTGTCAATCTCCATCACACTGTTGAAAAGAAGTGACAAGAGTGAGCATCCTTGTCTTCGTTTTGGTCTTATTGGATAAGCATTCAGTCTTTCACCAGTAAGTTTGATGTTCGTTGTGGGATTTTGGTAGATGCCCTTTAACATGTTGAAGAGATTCTTCTTTTTTTTTTTTTTTTAAGTAACATCTACACCCAAGCCAACAATGGGGCTCAAACTCACAAACCTGAGATCAAGAGTCTCATGCTCCTCCAACTGAGCCAGCCAGGCACCCCAAGGAAATCCTTTTTTTTGTTCCTAGTTTGTTGTATGTTTTTACTATGAAGGGCTGCTGAATTCTGCCAAATGCTTTTTCTGCATCTACGAAGAAAATTATGTGGTTTTTATGCATTTTTCTATTGATTTGCTGTATTACATTAATTTTCAGATGCACAACTAACCTTGCATTACATAATACATTAGTAACCTTGCATTATTAACCGTATATTACTACTGGGATAAATTCCTACTTGGTCATGGTGTACAAGCCTTTTTATATATTGGTGGATTCAACATGTCAGCATTTTGATGAGGATTTTTGTATCTATATTAATAAGAGATATTGGTTTGTAGAGTTCTTTACTTTAGATATCTTGGTCTGGGTTTGGTATTGAGGTAATACTGTCCTCATAGAATGAGTTGGAATGTGTACCCTCCTTTCTATCTTATGGTAGAATTTATGAAGATTTGGTATTGATCAACCTGGTTCTGGCCTTTTCATTATTGACGTTTTCTTTGCTATTAATTCACTTAATTGACTGTCTTCTTTTTCCTTTCTTTCTTTAAAAAAAATTTTTTTTAAGTAATCTCTACACCCAACATGGGGCTTGAGGCTTGAACTCACAACCCTGAGATCAAGAGTCAAATGCTCTCTAGACTGAGCCAGCTAGGCCCCCCATCACTCTCTTTACTTTGTGTGTGTGTGTGTGTGTGTGTGTGTGTGTGTGTGTGTTTTAGAGAGAGAGAAAGAGAGAGCACATGAATGGGGGAGAGGGAGAGAGAAGGAGAATCTCAAGCAGGCTGCACGTGGAGCCTGATGCAGGGCTTGATCCCACGACCCTGGGATCACGACCTGAGTCTAAATAAAGAGTTGGATGCTCAACCTACTAAGCCACCTAGGCACCCCACTCACTTTACTTCTTATAGGTCTTTCAGATACTCTACTTCTTCTTGAGTCAGTTTCACTAGTTTGTGTCATTCTAGGAATTTGTTCATTTCATCTCAGTTATCTAATATGTTGGCTTAGTTATCTAATACAGTTGTTCATACTATTCTGTTATAATTATTTCTTATTTTTATAAAATTATTAGTAATCTTCCATTGTTCGCTTCTGATTTTAGTAACTTCTGTTTTCTCTCGCGTGCACTCTTTTTTTTTCTCCCCCTTGGTCTAGCTAAATGTCAATTTTGTTGATATTTTCAAAGAACCAACTTTGGGTTTTATTGGTTTTCTCTATTTTTAAATTTTTATTTCATTAATTTCTGCTCTAACCCATATTTCCTTTTCTGCTTTCTTTGGGTTGAGTTTGCTCTTTTTATTCTAGTTTCTTAAGAAGATTGTTAATTCGGGGTGCCTGGGTGATTCAGTTTGTGAGTTTGAGTTCCGCGTTGGGCTCTGCACGGGCAGCACACGGCCTGCTTGGGATTCTCCCTCTCCCTCTCTCTCTGCCCCTCCCCCACTTGCTCTCTCTGTCTTTCTCTCAAAATAAGTAAACTTAAAAAAATTAAAAAATAGATTGTTGATTTGCCATCTTTCTTCTTTTCTGATGTGGACATTTAGAGCTGTAAATTTCTCTCTAAATACTGCTTTAGCTGCATTTAATGTTTTGGTATGTTTTGTTGTCATTTTCATTCATCTCAAATTACTCTATTAAAATTTCATCTCAGAATTAATCTCATTTCCATTGTGATTTTTTTCTTTGATCCATTGGTTATTTTCAGTGTACTTTAATTTTCTCATATTTTTGCTTTGCCCAAATTTCTTTGTTTTTAATTTCCATTTCCATGCCATTGTGATCTGAGACATACTTTGTATGGTTTTAATTCTTTAAAATATATTGAGTCCACACCAAGCCACATAATAGTTAAATGTCAAAAATTAGGGGCACTTGGGTGGCTCTGTCGATTAAGCATCCAACTCTTGATTTTAGCTTGGATCATCATCTCATGGTTTCATGGGTTCAAGCCCTGTGTTGGGCTCTGAGCACTGACCACACAGAACCTGCTTGGGATTCTCCCCCTCTTTCTCTGTCTCTGCCCCTCCTCCACTCGAGCTCTCTCTATCTCAAAATAAATAAATAAACTTTTAAAAAATCAGAAATTAAAGCTGGCGAGAGAATCTTAAAAGCAGCAAAAGAAAAAGAATTAGTTGCATACAAGACAATACCCATAAGACCATAAGCTGATGTTTAGCAGAAACTTTGCAGGCCAGAAGGGAGCGGCATGATATAGTCAGAGTGCTGAAAGGAGGGGGGTGTAGGTCAGGGGAAGAGCATTTGACTGCAAAGTGCTGAAAGGAAAAGCTTACCACCCAGAATACACTACCCAGCAAGGTCATCATTCAGAATTGAAGGAGAGTCCCAGACAAACAAAAGTTAACAGAGTTCATCACCACTCAGCCGGTCTTACAAGAAATGTTAAGAGGACTTGTTTAAGTGGAAAAGAAAAGGTTATAACTAGAAGTAAGAAAATTATGAAAGGAAAAGATTGCAGTGGCAAAAACAAACATGTGGTAAGGTAGTAAAGTAGATCGGTCACTTACAAAGGTAGTATGAAGGTTAAAGCACAAAAGTAGGAGAATCAATTCTATCTACGAAAATAAATCAAAAAATAGGAGTCGTGGCTTTGGAAGTTCTTCCCCATGATCTCCTTATTTACTGCAAATAAGATTTACAAAAAATATTAGTTAAGGGATACATGAAATAAAATGGTGGGAAGTATGACATCATTTACAGAAAACGGAGGGGGGTGTAAAAATGCAGGGCTTTTAGAACGTGTTGACTTAAGTGACAATCAACTTCATACAGACTGCTGTATGCATGGAATGTTATAGATGAACCTCATGTAACCGGAAACCAAGAACCTATCATAGATACACAGAAAAATAAAGGAATCCAAGCATAACACTAAAGAAAGTCACCCCACCACAAGGGAAGAGAGCAAGAAAGGAAAATGGAAGTACCACAAGATAACCAGAAAACAACAAAGTCACTATAAGTACATACTTAGCAATAATGACTTTAAATGTGAGGCACCTGGGTGGCCCAGTCAGTTAAGTGTCCGACCTCGGCTCAGGTCATGATCTCGTGGTTGGTGAGTTTGAGCCCCGCGTCGGGCTCTTTGCGGGCTCCTTGCTGTCAGCATGGAGCTTTGGATCCTCTGTCTCCCTCTCTCTCTGCGCTTCCATTGCTCACGCGCTCTCTGTCTCTCCCTCAAAAACAAATCAACATTTAAAAAAATAATCACTTTAAATGTAAACAAACTACATGTTCCAATCAAAAGGCATAGGGTGACTGAACGGATAGAAAAAAACAAGACCCATCTATATGCTGCGTACAAGTAACTCACTTCAGACCTAAAAACACATAAGGAAAGTGAAGGGGTGGAAAAAGATATTTCATGAAAATGGAAACAAACAAAAAAGCTGGAGTAGCAGTTGTACCCCTCTATGCACCCGACACAGGAGTACCTAAATATATAAAACAAATATGAACAGATATAAAGGGATAATTGACAATAATAGTAGGGAACTTTAATGCCCCACTTACATCAATGAATAGAGCATCCAGACAGAAAATCAGTAAGTAAACAGTGGCTTCAAATGACAAATAAGACCAGGTAGGCTTAATAGATACATACAGAACATTCCATCCCAAAGAAGCAGAATACACATTCTTTTCAAGTACACTTGGAACATTTTCCAGGATAGTTCATATTTTAGGCCACAAAACAAGGTTCATTAAATTTAAGAAGATAGAAGTGATTTCAAACACAATTTAAAACAAAAACAGAAACAGACCCATAAATACTGAGAGCAAACCAGTGGTTGCCAGAGAGGAGGTTGCAGGGGGATGGATGGATGGGGTAAAAGGGATTAAGAGGTACAAAATTCCGGGGCTCAGTCGGTTAAGCCTCCGACTCTTGATCTCACGGTTTGTGATTTGGAGCCCCACATCAGGGCTGAAAGCACAGAGCCTGCTTGAGATTCTTTCTCTCTCTCTCTCCCCCTCCCCTGTTCATGCTCTCTCTCTCTCTCAAAAGAAATAAACTTAAAAAAAAAAGAGGTACAAACTTCCAGTTATAAAAGAAATGTCGTGGGGATGACCAGTACGGCATGGGGACTATAGTTAATCATACTGTAATAACTTTGTATGGTGACAGATGGTAACTGTACTTACCGTGAACATTTTGTAATGTGTATAAATGCCAAATCACCACATTGTACATCTAAAGCTAATAAAATATCATGTGTCAACCGTACTTCAATTTTAAAAAGAAAAGGTTCAGTAAGGTGCTTCAGGCTGCACGTTACCAAGTAATGGAGCTGGTTTTGTGCGCAGACTCCATCCATATGCCTCATACTCCTATGGCTCGCCTCTCCAGGATCTGTTTGCGGAGATCCCTCGGGCTGGAAATAGACCTGCCTTATAAAGCTCCTACTGGGTGCTTCCATCCTGGTGGTTAGTCGGCCCTCCGCAAGGATGGCTGCTGGGGAGGAAACTAAACTTCTGAATTCTCCATGACTTAATTTCTCATACCGGCTGCCAGGCTGGGTGCTCCCTGGGTCTGGATTCCTTTCCATCCCACACAGCGCCCCCTAGTTGGTCCTCGTCTCGTATCCCAGCAGCCCAGGACCTGGGCATCCTTCTACTTCTCCATCCATAGAGGCTGGGAAGCCAAGGTGCACACCGAACACGTGCTGACTCGTCTTCGCTGTTCTTCCTCCTCTACCTCTGCCTCCACTCAGTGCCCTCCTCCTCCAAGCCAGCACCCCTACCCTGGAGGCAGAGGTGGCCATTCCCTGAATTGGAAGCCAGTGGGTTGGGCCGGGGACCCGTAGGGCCTGGAGAATCAGATGGGCCAGGACACGGTCTGACGGTGGCCAGTCACTGCAGGAGTCAGGAGCCTGGGTTGGGACTCTTGTGCTCCCCTTCCAGGGGCTGCCACCTGCCCAGCACAGCAGATAGTGGGTTCCTTGTACCTTGTACCTTGAGCTGCCAGAGTCTCAGGGGCTGTGGTTGGAGCGTGATGCTCATCTGAGCAAATAGGTTTCACAGGGTTGAGCGTAGAGGGAAAAGAAAAGGGAGGAAATGGGGAGAGGTGAGTATATGGAACACTTCCCGGGAGGCCCTGCATAGTGGTCAAAGCCTGTGGGATACCAGGTAGCTGCTGACTGCCCCACTTAAGCGCACACGTGTTTGCATCATGCCCGGAGGAAGTGATCTGGATGCCTTCCTGGCGGTCCGTGGGGCAGAGGAATGAGCCAGTTTCAAAGAGGGCCTTCTCCATGCCAGCCATCCCATTCATGGGAAGGTTCGGATTTTAGAGAATTAATACTCAACAGGCATTGCAAGGCATCGTAGAGGTAGTAAAATTGAAGTCCAGATAGGAAAATATACTTGGCCAAGGTCAAACTGTGAGTTAAGGACATAGCTAGATGCATGCATTAACTCGTTCATCCATTTATTTATTTATCAGGCATTGTTTGCATATCTATCGTGTGCCAGGTACTGTGCTAGACGCTGGGGGTACAGCAATGGTGAGACCAGCCAGGCCCTACCCTCCTGGATTGCCTCGTCCCCAGTACAGACAAGTAAATGAGCTGATTACCATTTAGATTTCTGGGATTGGGGGGGTCAAGGATCAAACAACTCCCTATAGACCAGTTCTGCCTTTACTTCCAGCCTCTTTCGCTCCTGCTCCCTGCTCCCTCGGGTTCTGGTCACGTGGGCCTTCAAAACACACCAAGCTCGGGGTGCCTGGGTGACTCAGTTGGTTAAATATCTGACTCTTGATTTTGACTCAGGTCATGATCCCAGGGTTGTGGGATTGAGCCCTGTGTTGAGCTCTGTGCTTAGTGTGGAACCTGCTTAAGATATTCTCATTCTCTCTCTCTCTCTCTCTCTCTCTCTCTCTCTCTCCCTCTCCCTCTCCCTCTCCCTCTCCCTCTCCCTTTCCCTTTCCCCCTCCCCTCTCTCCCCTACTCCTACTCTCTCCTTCTCCCTCTGTCCCCCTTCCTCCCTCCCTCCTTCTGCCTCTCTTCCTCGCTCATGCTCTCTCTCTCTCTCTCTCTCTCTCTCAAGTAAATAAGTAAACAAACAAACAAATACACACCAAGTTCATTGCCACCTTGGGTCCTTTTCACTGGCTGTTCTCTCTGCCTGGAATGCTCTTTCTACAGGTCTCTGTATGGATGCCTTCTTCACAGCCTAATAACTCTGCTTAGATGCCACCTCCTGTAAAGCCCTCTCTGAGCCCCTGAGCCAAAAGCCCTCACCCCCACCGTGTTTGGTTGTTTGCAGTCTTGTTGAATCTCTGTCTCCCTCCTAGCTGACAGCGCTCAGTACTTAAACAGTGCCTGGCACGTCGTAAGTACTCCGTTACTATCTTCCAGTAGTCTTAGGAAAGGCTCGGGATTCCTTTTCTTCCCATAAGGCCCCTGAGCACCTTGGGTCTGAAATCCTTACAGAGGACAAACACTCTCATTTCGCAAGTAGTATATTGAGTTGCAGAAAGAGGCAGTAACTGCCTGAATTCATAAAGTTCTAGCAATCTCTTGCCTCACCCTCGTGCTCCCCCAGTCTTGGGGACATCACAGCCAGTTCTTCAGACATTTCTTCTCATTGCAGAGAGCAGTGCACCGAGAACCCGAGAGGCCATTATGCCCCAAGGACACTCAGTCTGAAAGCAACTAATTCTCTCCATTTTTGTTTAAGTGGGAAGATCTTTGCCTTAATTTCTGAAAGACTGCTTTGCTGGATGTAGGATTCCTGTTGGCAGTTTTGTGGGTTTTTTGAGCACTTGGAGTGCTGTCTGACTGCATCAGGCGGAGCATGTACACACCAACTCCCCATGGTCATCGGCTGGGGGCTGTTCCCGGGAGCATCTGTTCCCCAGTGTTGCCAGCCTTCCCCACACAGGCAGAGGGGCTTCGGACCGCGGAAGAAACATGAGGCGGTTGGACTTTGGGCCAAGCGCATATGGCCGAGGAGGTGTGGTAGGACACGCACATCAGCTGCTCTAGACGACCTGCCAAGGTGACACGACAGCGGGGCCGTGATTTGAGCTCAGGGTCATCTGATGACAAATTCCACGTTCTTAGCCGCTGGTTGGTTCTGTGAATGGAGAGGCTGGGAAAGAATAGCAGAGGCCTGCTAGAGGGTTGGTCAAAATTACTTACCTAGACTGCTTCTCATTTACATATCCCACACATTGTTGGAGACCCCTGCTCTGTGCCCATCCTCTGGCTGGGCTTGCTGGTCACAAAGATGAACCAGGCATGTTTCCTGCCCTCAAGGTAAATATGTCTGCTGGGCGATAGTCGTCTAAGGGGATGAACCCACGCTTTACTGCCCCATCTTGTCTGTGTTGACTAGGGAGTCCTTCCTGGAGGAGGTGTTGCCTTAGCACTGGAGAGGACTTTTGGGGGTATCAAGCTTATTCCTTTCACTTTACAGGCGAGGGAACCCAGGACTGCAGCAGAGAAATGGCCTGTAAAAGAGGGCATGCAGAAGGCATTCTGGAAGCCAGCCTCCCGAGTGGCCATGCCCTCCCCTGGGCCCCAGTCCCAGATGCAGACAGTGCAGCTATCCCAGATGCAGCTGCTCGGTGCCTACGCCCTCCGCCCTACCCAGAGCTCTTTCCTTCAGAGGGAGACCAGGCTCTGCTCTAAGCCTCAGCCCTGGGCCATTTTTCCTTAAGAAAAAGAAGTGAGCAACCTCTTCTGAAGGCATTTAGTGTACTGGTGTGGGGGAAGGTGTACGTGCACCAGGGGCTGGGGGTTGTGAGAGGGCATCTTAAAGTTTGGTGAGTTGCCTCTTCTCCTTGTCTGGATTTACCTCGTCCTCAGTTGAGTCCTAGAGGGGAGATGAGCCATAAGGGGAAAAAAAAAAAAGGTGAAAAGAATTTATCTTCGATTTCCAAACTCTACAGCATGAATTTCTCGAAGAAACTTAACAGATGCTATCTACCCCCCCACCCCACACACACACACAGAGCTTTTGCAGATATAATAGGCTTGTCTTCTGGGGGTCTGGCCCTGATGATGACCTGTGACACAACTCGTAGTGGGTATTTGGCCAGCAGTACACTTGAATTCCCTTGAAATGAGTTGTTGCGGTGATGTGCTCTGGACCCTGTCCTTTACCCCGCACTTCAGGGGGCCGGGCCGGTCCCTTCATTGGTCAGATGAGGACTGCAGGCCCAGAGCAGTGGAGCAGCCTGTTGGAGGGAGCCCTGAGAGCTCCACCCAGAGGAGGCCGGCCTCTGGGGGGGTGGGGGGGAGGGCCTTGTCCTCCTTTCTGTGTCCGAGATCATTCACTTATGGGCAACACACACCAGCCAGGTTCATACCCTAAGCACTTCCCACACCATCCTGCCCAGAACTCTTTTACTTAAAGGGTTGAAGACACAAGGCCCCTCCCCAAACCCTGGCACTAGACCGGTTTGCCTCTCAGAAACGTAAACAACCTTCTCAAGGGTGTTTTTGCAGGCCTTGACAGAGTGTTGCAATTTAGACTCTTCTTCCAAAAGGCCAAGTGTGATTCCATTACAACTCTCATTCCTCCCAGTCTTCTTACAAATATGTGCCTATCAACGGGCAGTACAGCACTTGAGCAACAACCAGCTATGCACTTAGAGTGAATTAACATTCTGAGAACAACAGGCCCATGGCTTGGAAACTGTTCTACCAATATTTTAGACTCCAGAAAAACAAAGCACTCCTTCTGAAAGCACGTTCGGTCAGGTTACACAAAGAGATAACAAGAGATTTCAGATTCCAGCCTAGATGGCATAATTGGTGTCCTTGTCTCCCTCCAGAGCACAGCCCCCAGACAGAATTAGGGCCCTTATGAGAACGGCAGAGTTGGATCATAATTTTCTCTTTCAAGGCCAAGAATCTTTGTCTGGGGAAAATAATAGAGATAAGGCAGAGAACAAGGAGGAGTCTCTGTCTGGTACCCCTTGAATAAGGGGGGGCCAAAGAAAATGAAACAAGGGATGTTTTGAACTCCGGAGTTGAAAAGAAGGTTGTGAGACCTAGGGCAGAAAGAAACCCATGGCAATGGCCGAGCCCAGACCTTCCCTTGGGGTGTGGGAACAAAGGTGGTAAAGTGGGGGCTGACAGGTGGGTACCACCCCCGGGAGGAAGCCAGTGGGGCACAAGTGGGTAGCTCTAGTCTGCTGGGCTTTACGAAAGAAAACCTGTGATAGGAAACAGATTCATATGTAAATCTGTCGATCCGTGTGTAAATTCAGATTAATATGTAAATTGGCCCCTAACATCTCCTTCCACAGTTCCCATCACAAAGCCAGGCAATAGGGTACTCAACTGGTCATCCTAAGAGGTTTCGGTTGGATTAAAATATTTATGAAGAATGAAGGAAAGTCAGGACTGAGAGGAAGTTGGGTTTTTTTTAAATGTTTATTTTTGAGAGAGACAGAGAATGCAAGCAGGGGAGGGGCAGAGAGAGGAGAACAGGGCTGAGAGCCCAAGGTGGGGCTTGAACTCACAAACCAGGAGATCATGACCTGAGCCAAAGTCGGACGCTCAACCGACTGAGCCCCCCAGACTCCCCTCAGAGGAGGTTTTACAGTGTGATTTTCCCTGGCCTAGGTCCTCAACCCTAACACCCCAAGAAACACAAAAGATGGTTCTATTTCTTCACCTAATCAGAAGAAATTCCCAAGGATGTGTCACGAGTTCCATGAAGCCACGTCAAAATCTCATCTCCAATAGGGAGTCAGACAGAAATATTGTAAATAGAGGCTAAATCGGTTCTTTTGGTATTTAATAATATAAAACTTCGGGCGCCTGGGTGGCTCAGTCGGTTGAGCTTCAGGCTTCAGCTCAGGTCATGATCTTTTGGTTCGTGGGTTCGAGCCCCGTGTTAGGCTCTCTGCTGACAGCTTGGAACCTGGAGCCTGCTTCAAGTTCTGTATCTCCCTCTCTCTCTGCTTCTCTCTCTCCCCGCCCCCCTCTCTCTCTCTCTCAAAACATTAAAAAAATTTTTTGATATAAAAACTTAGACATTGGACTCTCACCATGGCCAAATTGTTAGGTGAGTAGATGCTATAGTCTCAAAACTTTGCTGAAGTCTCCGCTCAAGGGAGTGTTCGGTGTTCATTCGTTCTGAACTGGAAGCAAGGAGGCTAGCTACCAGCGGTGAATCCTGGTCGACGTGTGGGATGGGAAGGGATGAGGAGGTCATCTCCATAGTCCCTGAGTTGCTATCCCAGAACAGCAACCACAGCCAAGTCCGTAAGTCATGGTCCATTCACCTCACCGTGCTTTTCTTCACCTTGTGAAACATGGGAAAGACTCACTCCGTGGGCAAAATAAAAATGATGCTTTGAATAACTCTGTTCATACCCTCCCGATACTTTCAGGCACCATACACGAACTGGCTTATTCCCTCTCATAACTGGTAGCCTTGTGATATTGTACAGCGATACCTCAGTTCGCTAGAATCACATTAGAGGAGAACTTCGCTTCATCAGGATCATGTACTTATTGCAGGAAAAGGCAAAGAGCCACAAAAATCACTTTTACTTTGCTGAGTCTTTTTCTTTTTTAAGCCGCTGTTTGCGTTGTGTTGTGTTTTATGCATCTGCTTAGAGGCAGTCCCGGGGGTCAGCACACATTCAGCCTCATAGCCTTTATCTTTTCCAGCTACAATCATGGCAGTGAAGTTTGATCTCAACACGCTGGACTCATTTCTGACCCTCTGCCTTTGCTTGCGCTGTTCCCATCCCAACCCCTTCCTCATCGGGCTTCAGCATTTGGGTCTTGCCTCGGTTCCTCCCGCATTTTCTGTCTCCTTTCACTCACCTCCTTCTTCTTTCTTCTTTCTCAACCTCACCTGGCCAGTTGTCTCCCCCTGCCCCAGCCTGTGGGCCCGAAGCGTGGATCACTCGTGGAGAGGCAGCAGCTGTGACTTCCGGCTTCCCACCGAGAACGGTTTTGTGGGTGGCGTTCTGAGGTTCCCTGCCTGCACCGCGAACACTTGAATTTTCGGATCGGGTGTCCTACTTGTTTCCTCACCGAAGCTAGGGTGGTGCTTTACACGGAGTAAAAAACGAGCGGCGATGAGAGCGGCAGCTCGGATGTTTGGCAGGCCTACTGCGGGCCACGTACTGCGCTGAGCAATATGCGTGAGTTAGGAGTATTTGCTGTTTTGCAGATGAGAAAACAAAGACGGAGAGGTTAATCATTTGTCCAGATCACACAGCTGACAAGGGGTACGGTGGAATATACTCATCGTACGTTCCGCTCAGTCCACTGGACTCCGTTTGGGAAGAAAATGGCCGCATGCATATTTTCACGTATCTCTTCAATAGAAAATGAGAAGAAAAGTGACAACATGGTTTTCTTGTTTATTTCCTGTTCTTTAGAACATTTCATTAGCCAGAGTAAACCTGTTTCTGGGGCATTCTGTTGAATTAAGGATATACTTTAAATATACAAGCATACCTTGGAGATATCGTGGGTTCAGTTCCAGACCACCGCATTGAAGCAAATATCACAATGAAGCAAGTCAAATTAATTTTGTGGCTTCCCAGTGCATATAAAAGTTATATGTAGTCTATACTGTAGTCTATTAACTGTGCAGTAACGTCATGTCTAAAAAATGTACATATCTTGATTAAAAAATACTTTATGGCTAAAAACTGCTGACCATGATCTGAGCTTTCGGCAAGTCATAATCACTAATCATAGATCACCATAACAGATATAATAATAATAAAAAGGTTTGAAGGATTGTGAGAATTACCAAAATGGGACACAGAGACACAAAGTGAACAAATGCTGTTGGAAAAACGGTGCCAGTAGACTTGCTCAAATAAGGTTGCCATAAACCTTTAATTTGTTTAAAAAAAACACACACACACACAACTGCAAAGTGCAATAAAATGAGGTATGCTTGTATAACCATGCAATATTTGTGGATAAAAATTTAGCGGAATAAACCATTGGGCATGTGCTAGAGAGTTTTCTTTTGTTCTTCTATTTGCATCGTTTAAATAGAGTCCCTTTGGGGCCCCTGAGTGGCTCAGTCGGTTAAGCATCCAACTTTGACTCAGGCCATGATCTTGCTGTTCGTGAGTTCAAGCCCCATGTGGAGCTCTGTGCTGACCGCTCAGAGCCCGGAGCCCGCTTTGGATTCTGTGTCTCCCTCTCTCTCTCTGCTCCTCTCCCGCTTGTGCTCTCTCTCTGTGTCTCCCCCAAAAATAAATTTAAAAAAAAATTTTAAAAATTAAAAAAAATCCATTCCCTTTTCTATGCTTCAAGCTGCTCTTTTTTCTTTCCGAATCTTCGACCCATCTATTTATTGTCTGTCTTAGAATGTAAGGGAACATATAAGATAAACATCATACAGTAAGGAAGATGGAAATTAAATTTTTTTTTTTTTTAAAAGAGAAAGCCATCTCCCTTTCCTGAGTGAATGGTAGTCGGTCTGTGGACACACGATATCATTGCAGTTTAGAAGTCTTATACACTAAAAAGCAAGACAAGGGGCTCCTGGGTGGCTCAGTCGTTTGAGCGACCAACTCTTGATTGTAGCTCAAGTCACGATCTTGTGGTTCCTGAGATTGAGCCCCTCATCGAATCCCCTGCTTGGGATTCTCTCCCTCCCTCTCTCTGCCCCTTCCCCACTCGTGCTCTTTCTCAAGATAAATAAGCTTAAAAAATATTTTAATGTAAAAAAGGAGATGTTTTGTGTGTGAGTGTGTGACACACACACACACAATGGAGTATTATTCAGCCGTAAAATATAATGAAATCTTGCCACATGTGACAACATGGATAGAACCAGAAGGTATTATGCTAAGTGAAATAAGTCAATCAGAGAAAGACAGATACTATAGGATTTCACTCATATGTGTAATACAAGAAACCAAATGAACAAAGAAAAAAAAAAGAGACAAACGAAAACACAGATTCTTAACTATAGAGAACAAAGAGATGGTTATAAGAGGGAAGGGGATGGGGGATGGGTCAAACGGGTGAAGGGGATTGAGAGTATGCTTATGATGAGCACTGAGTAATGTGTAGAATCGTTCAATCACTGTATTGTACACGTGAAACTAATGTAACACTGTTAACTATACTGGAATAAAATTTTTTTTAAATAGGGGCGCCTGGGTGGCGCAGTCGGTTAAGCGTCCGACTTCAGCCAGGTCACGATCTCACGGTCCGTGAGTTCGAGCCCCGCGTCAGGCTCTGGGCTGATGGCTCGGAGCCTGGAGCCTGTTTCCGATTCTGTGTCTCCCTCTCTCTCTGCCCCTCCCCCGTTCATGCTCTGTCTCTCTCTGTCTCAAAAATAAATAAAAAACGTTGAAAAGAAAAAAAAAATTTAAAAAAAAAATTTTTTTTTAAATAATAAATGATTAAAAAAATCAAAAGTAAAAAAAAAAATTTCCGCAACATCTTATGATACATATTGGCATTCGTTAATGTCATGTAGGCCAGTAGCTACTCTAATATATCCCCTCTGTTTACTGATAAGTATTTCCCCTTTGAGCCAGCAATAGTCTAAACGATTAGTGTTCTTGTAGCTTGTTCTGATAAATATGGGGTCATGTTGAATCTCCTACTTACACACTTATTCGACTGTTCTTTTGCTTTCTTACTTATTTTTCCATTTCAGTTGAAACTGTGTTAAAATCAGAAATTACTTGAAGCAAATTGTCATATGTTACATATCTGCTGATCTAATCTACCCGTCCAAGAGCATATCTGCAATGGATCCTTTTGCAAATAACACCTCAATCTTACGTGTTCTGCCAGTACTCCTAAAATCTCTCAGTGGCCCCTCCTGTCTCCTTAGCAGTGGGGTTCAACTCTCTTTGTACCGCTCAGTAGCTAAGTGAAAGTTGTCCAGAAGCTTCTCTTTACACTGGCCTCGTTTCGCTCTGCCTTTAACCTTCTTTCTGTGAGGCCAGTAAAGGTTAGGAGGCCTGGTCTTGGTCCCTTTCTTTCTGACGTCTGGAACTTAGAAGACAGCTTTCTGAAAATAAGTTGCTTCTGTTTCTGAAAATAAGTTCCTTTCTATTTTGCATACCAAAATAGAGTTGGTATCACTCCGTCCACTCCTGCTCACCCATTTTTGTCCTTCCGCTAGCATACCTAAAGCTCTTGGGTTTCAGGAGATGCTCAGAAAAGGTTAAAAAAAAAGGGGGGGGGGAAACCCCGGGGGGGTTGGGGAAGCTTGAAGTTGCACTCACATTTTCCCACTCTCGGGATCAGACTCGTTAGATTTTCAGAGCATCCAAAGACTTTTCAACCAGACTTTCAACCACCTTGAATCACTTGCTGTTAGTTCACGTGTGCGCTGTGGACTGGATCGTGTTTTCCCCAAATTCAGATGTTGAGGCCTTGTCTTGTCATCTAGGGCCGCCACAACATACCACAGACTGGGTGGCTTTAAACAGTAGAAATGTATTTCTCACATTGCTGGAGTCTGCAAGTGTGTGATCAAGGTGCGAGTGTGATCAGCTTCTGGTGAATGCTCTCTCATGGCTTGTAAGTGGCCATCTGCTTGCGTGGCCACACAGGGTACAGGGGTGGGGGGAGGGGCGGAGGGAGAGAGAGCTTGAGCTTTCTGGTATCTCTTTCTTAAGGGCACTAATCACATCATGAGGGTGGGCACCCCACCCTTATGTCTTCATTAAACCTAATTCCCAAAGGCTCCATCTTCAAATATCATCACATTGGGGATAAGGGCTTCAAAATACGAATTTAAAGGGGACACAGCTGGGGCGTGTGGGTGGCTCAGTTGATTAAGCGTCCGACTACGGCTCAGGTCACGATCTCATGGTCTGTGAGTTCGAGCCCCGCGTCGGGCTCTGTGCTGGCAGCTCAGAGCCTGGAGCCTGCTTCTGATTCTGTGTCTCCCTCTCACTCTGTTCCTCCCCGCTCACACTCTGTTTCTCTCTCAAAAGTAAAGAAACATGTAAAAAAAATTTTTTTTAATAAATAAAGAGGATAAAGGGGACACAGCAAGCCCTAACTCTCAATTGGTCTGTATTTGGATATAAGGCCTACAAGGAGTTAATTTAGGTTAAAAGAGGTCAAAGGATGGAGTCCTGATCCAATAGGATTATTATCTTTATAAGAAGACATAAAGATAATTTATATCTTTATATATATAAAGGGGCGCCTGGGTGGCTCAGTCTATTAAGTGTCCGACTCAGTTTCAGCTGAGGTCATGATCTCACGGTTTTGTGAGTTCGAGCCCCATGTCAGGCTCTGTGTCAGCAGCACAGAACCTGCTTCGGATCTTCTGTCCCTCCCCCGCTCATGCTGTCTCTGTTTCTCTCAAAAATGAAGAAACTTTAAAAAGAAAATGATTAAAACAAAGGAAAAGGAGAGACATGGGAAAGTTTGATCTCTACACACACACACACACACACACACACACACAACACGGAAGAAAGGACACGGTGGGAAAGCCCTCACCCCTCAGCTAAGTTCCTGTTGCTGCAGCTGTTGGTTGAGGGTGGAGGAGACGGTCATCTGCTGAGGGTAGAACAGTCTTGCCAGGCTGCTCATCCCAGACTGAGGAGAGACTAAAGAACGGGGAGAGGGGACATGTCTGGAGGCACAAAACCTTCTAGAACTGGTTCTCCACAGCCCTTTGTCATGCCCATTTGCCCAAACAAAATGGCAATAGACTCTATTTAAAAACCACATGGCAGGGGCGCCTGGGTGGCGCAGTTGGCTGAGTGTCTGATGCTCGATTTCAGCTCAGGTCGGGATCCCCAGGTCGTGAGATTGAGCTCCAAGTTGGGCTCTGCGCTGGGCATGGGTCTGCCTGGGATTCTCTCTCTCCCCCTCCCTCCGCCCCTCTCTTACTCGTGGGCCCTCTCTGTCTCAAAAATGAATATTTTTAAAATATAAAAATAAGAGCAACATTGCGGTGTGTGCGTATGTCCAAACTCGTCAAAACGTATGCGTCAAATATGTGCGATTTTTATGATTGAGCATACTTCAGCGAAACTGAAAGAAAACAAAATTTTTGGCTCATTGGCAAATTTGGCCAACTTTGGTGAATTAGTCATACGGTAAGTCGATCCTTCAAAGAATGACCCGCTTGTTTGCTTGGTCGCTCTGTGACTTGGCTGTTGGTACAGTGGCTCTCCGTGAGTTGGCTTGGAGCCAAGTCCGTGACTTCTAGCACCAAGCAAATGAGGTGGGACCGTTACCCACTGAAAGATCCTCTTTATTTTTTTATTTTTATTTTTATTTTTTTAATAGGAGATTTATCGTCAAATTGGTTTCCACACAACACCCAGTACTCATCCCAACAGGTGCCCTCCTCCATGCCCAGCACCCACCCTCCCCTCCCTCCCACCCCCCATCAACCCTCAGTTTGTTCTCAGTTTTTTTAAAATTTTTTTTAATGTTTATTTATTTCTGAGACAGAGAGAGACAGAGCATGAGTGGGGGAGGGGCAGAGAGAGAGGGAGACACAGAATCCGAAGCAGGCTCCAGGCTCTGAGCGGTCAGCACAGAGCCCGATGCGGGGTTCGAACTCACAAACCGTGAGATCATGACCTGAGCCGAAGTCGGGTCGCTCAACTGACTGAGCCACCCAGGGGCCCCTTGTTCTCAGTTTTTAAGAGTCTTTTATGTTTTGGCTCCCTCCCTCTCTAACCTTTTTTTTTTCCTTCCCCTCCCCCATGGTCTTCTGTTAAATTTCTCAGGATCCACATAAGAGTGAAAACATATGGTATCCGTCTTTCTCTGTATGACTTATTTCACTCAGCATCACACTCTCCAGTTCCATCCACGTTGCTACCTAAGGCCATATTTCATTCTTTCTCATTGCCAAGTAGTATTCCATTGTATATATAAACCACAATTTTTTTTTAATATATGAAATTTATTGTGAAATTGGTTTCCTAAACCACAATTTCTTTATCCATTCATCAGTTGCTGGACATTTAGGCTCTTTCCATAATTTGGCCATTGTTGAAAGTGCTGCTGTAGAACTTCACAGAAAGCAGTGCTTTATCATGAGAATTCTGGGATTTTATCATCACCAGGAGTTTCCCTTTTCGTGACCTTTCCTAGTTCCTTTGTCCCTTTGCCTTCCTAACAACAGGCTAGCTGGGCAGAGCAGGCGGGAACTGTCAGGACTGTGGGAAAGTCTCGGGTCCGGGTGGTCAGCAGGGTGGCGGGAGGGGACGCACCGCAGGGCTTTGCTGTGCAGCACCGCTCTCCTAACCGTCCCTGATACCTGAGTGACCGACCACATGTTTGCTGGGAGCTGCTACAGAAGCCCTGGAAGAAGTCTTTCAGCCTGTGTTCCCCAGAGCTCCGAGAAGGAGAGTTTGTGCGTGCTGCTTAGTAACCATCTTCAACCAATGGAAAGTAGAGCCGAGATATTTCTGCCTGCTTCCACTCTGCCGGGGGTGGGGGGGGCGGGGAATGGGAGACTGTTGCAGGAAGGAGAGTACGGTCAGTCCCGGTATCTGACTTCAGTAACAGGACCAGTCTATAGTGTTCATGCTCTGTTTCTTTCCAGCAGGAGGTGAGCCTTCAGGGCTGTGCCGAGATGAAGAGGAGAAGGGATAAGCCTCGCAGCTGGTATGTATTGGGGGTCCTAGCTGTTTGCCGGCCACTGGGTTAAGGGCTCAGCATGTGATAGGCCATTTACTTCTCACAACAGACATCAATAGTTTCATATTAAAGTTCAGAAAACAGGGATGAAGAGCATTAACTTGGCCCAGACACAAACCCAGAGCTTCTGTGCTTTTGCTTGGTTGTTCCTAGATTCTGAGATCAGGGCCCCTGTTGGGTGCTTGGCGGTTTCCTTTAAAGCCAGAGGTACCTGGCTGGCTCAGTCGATAGAACATGCGATGCTTGCTCTCGGGGTCATGAGTTCAAGCCCTGCGTTGGGCAGGGAGCCTACTTTAAAACAAAAAAGTCTGTTTTTAAAAAAGGCTTATTTATTTTGAGGGGGGGGGGGGAGAGAGAATCCCAAGCAGGCTCCGTGCTGTTAGCGCAGAGCCCAGTGTGGGGCTCAATCTCACAAACTGTGAGATCGTGACTTGAGCCGAAGTCAAGAGTTAAATGCTTAACCGGCTAGCCACCCAGGCGCCCCCCCAAAAGTAAAGTCTATTAAAAAAACTTAAAGATACCTTTTATGAAACACAGCTGATGAGAGTATACTGTAACGATTATCAGTGCAGAATCAGGAGCAATTTACAAAGCGCTTTTTTTTTTTTTTTTTAAGTACGCTCCATGCCTAGCGTGGAGCCCAATGCGGGGCTTGAACTCACAACCCTGAGATCAAGACCGGAGCTGAGATCAAGAGTCAGACGCTTAACGGACCGAGCCACCCAGGCGCCCCATACGTAGTGCCTTTTTTTTCCCCTCAAAGTTCCTTGCCTATAAAATGGAGATAGCAATAATGCCTATTGAATAGGATTTTTCTGAGGATTAAATGAAATAGTTCATTTTAAGATTAAGAACAGTACCTGGCACATTGTAGCCTTTCTCTTTGAGGTTTAGATGTTATTCCTGTTGTTTGTTAGTAGTAGAAGGAGTATAACTGATATTCTTTTAAATGGTCTTTGTTGGTGAAATAAAAAGATCACGATCTATGTCAGAACCCAATCTTACCATTTAGTCCGTGAAATCTCCACGGCTGGGAGCCCCTGCCCTTAACCACCGTGCTTTGTATGTGGAATGGTGGAATTCTCGTGTTGAAACGTCTGGTCTCAGTCCCAACAAAGAAAGGGGAGTACTTCACTAAACGTCCTCTCTGTTCAGGGAGAAATGCTGAGCTCGCTGCCCAGAGGACACCACACCCCCCCGGGACTGCCTCGCAGGGACTGCGCTGCGGAGGCGGCCTAGAGAGGTAAGAACATGGGAGCGGGGAGGAGGTGTGGAAGGCAGTGTGGCTCCCCGGGGGGGAGAAGACGCACTTTGGACTCCGAGGGTTTCAGACCCCAGATCTGCCACCTACTGGCTTTGTGACGGCAGCTGAGGCGTCATCTGTACCATGGCTCTTAATGGGAGTTCACAAGGCCGAAAACCAGGCGAAATGAAGATTCATGCACATGGAGCACCCAGAACGGGGCCTGGCGTGCCGTAGGTCTTCAGTAAACGTTAGTTAGCCTAGTCATGACGATTAAGAGACTGCCCACAACAGACAGAATAAAGAAGTAGGGACACTGGAAGGGGCCCACGATGGAACCAGAAAGCTTATATAAACAATTTGCTGTCCTCCCAAAATGCTCCGTGGCTTCTGCTGCCGTCTCCTGACCCCACGGCCCAGGTGCCCCGCGCGATCCTCTGACTCTTGCCGATGGACTCGCTACCACGTTATACAAGCATTTGGGTTCCAACGTGGACCATTGGTCCTTCTCTTTAGCTCCTGACACCCCGGCCGAAATTGGTGGGTGGCTCACATTAAGCGGACAGAGGGACTATGAGAAAGCCAGGGAAGCGATTCCCTCACCAGCGTTTACTGTTCTCTGCTGCGTGGAGCTGAAGTTGTCGGAGACTGCAGACTCAGTTGCACCCAGTGACTGTTCTCAGATCTAAGCAGAGCCCTGGTGCCAGCGGACAGCCCGCTGTGCGTTGTGCTGTTGAGACTCCTGCTTCCTCTAAGAAAGAATGTCGAGCTCTTTGAGATTGCTGTGTCCAGCGATCTGAGGAGACCTTAGTAACTTGACCAGTTTGCCTCCGTGATGAAAGAGGTAATCTTGGTAAACTTGATGAGGGAAGGCGGCTCCTACCGAGGTGCATCGCCACGACCCCCTCCTCCAGAGCGCCTTGACGGTAGCCACTTGCCTCAAGAGGAGGAAGAAGGGAGAGATGAGAGGGTAGGAATACCAGAGACCCTCTTCTTCCTCAGCCAGGTACTCTTTGGGCTCTGACAGACTTGGCCCACATGTGAGGAGTACGCTTAATAAAAAACTCATCTGCAGCAGCCTCGCAGAAGGTGTGGAGGCCCCGTAACTCATCCCGGTTGTCCCTGGGTCTACAGTGAGGGAATGGGAGCCATATGTGATGAGACTGTTGACCAGACAAAGATTCTTAGGTTTGTGCATGCTGCTCCCGCACGTACGAATTATCAAACCCAATTAAACCTCCACCCAGTGCTCGCTTCGGCAGCACATAGACTAAAATTGGAATGTTACGGAGATTAGCATGGCCCCTGCACAAAGATGACACACAAATTCGTGAAGCGTTCCATATTGTTTTAGTCAGTCAGAGAAAGACAAACATCATATGACTTCACTCATATGAGGACTTTAAGAGACAAAACAGATGAACATAAAAGAAGGGAAACAGAAATAATATAAAAACAGGGAGGGGGACAAAGCAGAAGAGACTCATAAATACGGGGAACAAACTGAGGGTTACTGGAGGGGTCATGGGAGGGGGGATGGGCTAAATGGGTCAGGGGCACTAAGGAATCTACTCCTGAAATCATTGTTGCCTGATATGCTAACGAGCTTGGATGTAAATTAAACAATTAATTAAGAAAAAACCTCCACCCACTGAAACCTCAAATGTGGTTAGGTCAGTTGGTCAACAACAAACACAGCCTGGATCTTTACTGAGAAATGTCTGGGCACTGAAAAAGTGGCTGCTGCAAAAATAGGAAAGGCTTTTACCAAAGACCGCTCTGGGCCCGGTCCCTCAGTCCTCAAAGGAGGAGATTGGTCTGCTGCCCGCTAAGGAACTCTGGGCCGGTACCGGGTCCCGGGGGACTTGATAGATGGTCCCACTATGGTCTGTATGGTGATGGCCCTCTGCCTCTCCTGGTGAATCAGGAGATGAATCAGAGAGCCCTGCGTCTTAGTGTCTTAGTTCAGGACAGAATTATTGGCCTGCTGTTGGGTTTTGGTGGACACTGAGCACATGATCGATGGCTGTGAAGTAATCTTAAGACCAGAAATCCCACTCGTATCACAGATCTAGCAGATATCTCAAATCACCTGGTGGAGGTGGTTCCAGAGTCTTCCGAACTAAAATACAAATGGTACATACTGGAATGAACAAAACTCAGCCCAGATGAGGTCTCCTAACTCCAAGGTAATATCACAAGAGCATCCGTCTGGTTCCCTGATGTATTGCCCAAGGAGCCACTGCCCCCACTGGCCCAGTGAGGACCCACGTGTGAAGGCTTCCTGGACCACAATGGGCCTGGCTCACTGTCCGCTCCTCCTGGTTAACTCCTAACCGGCAGGAACGGGGTGCAGCTGCCATCCAAGCTGAGGGAGACCTCACCCCTGGCCGGGTGCGGTAAAGGTTGCTCAGTATAACGGGCAGAGCTTCGTGCAGGGTGAATGGCTGGCTATCCAGGCCACCTCAACAAAGGAGGCTTGCTGTGTTTCCAGCGACTGATGTACTGTGGCTAATGGCCTTGACATTTTTTCAGGCCTCTGGCAAGACTCAGATTGGCGTGTGGAGCGAGCCTCCCCGTGGGGGCAAGGCATTTGGGTAAAAATCAGTTCTGCTTCTTGGGACTCATGTGGATGCTCGCCAGAAAGACCCCTACGCTGACAAGGGGGAACATCACAAACGAGCAGACTGTGCTGGTCAACTAAACATGGACACTGAAGTGTCTCATTTACTCCAGAGCAGGCAGATGTGCCTCTGGGGCCCACAGGAGGATGGCCAAGTGGGAATTCAGTGTAGGGAAGGAAAAATTCTTTCTCTGCTGCCCTTCAAGGTCTTCCAGCAAGACTAAGTTAAATTTCATAAGACAGATTAATGGGAGAAAAAGCCAGTGTCGTTATGTGGGCACAGAGGCCCAGTAATGAAATTGAGACATCAAGAAATGACCAAGGCAGGCAGTATTTATACTATTTAGACAAAGAGACAAGAAACTTGTGAGGAATTGACAGGATAAAGAAAGCAGGTGTTAGGAACTTTAATTAGTAGGGACTTCTGGGGCGCCTGGGTGGCTCAATCGGTTGAGTGCTGACTTCAGCTCAGGTCATGATCTTGCGGTTCGTGAGTTCGAGCCCTGCATCAGGCTCTGTGCTGACAGCTCGGAGCCTGGAGCCTGCTTCGGATTCTGTGCCTCCCTCTCTCCTCCTCCCCCACTCACTCTCAGTCTCTCTCTCTCTCTCTCTCTCTCTCTCTGTCTCAAAAATAAACATTTAAAAAAATTTTTAATTAGTAGGGAATTCTAAGCAGAATTTAGGCTGAGGTAGTAGATTAGGAAAAAACCCCAGGGTTGTTTGTTTCTACAGCTTTCTCAGCTTTAAAGTCTCTATCTCTGGTCCTAACGATGGTTTTTTTTTTTTTTTTTTTTTTTTTTTCCCCTTTTAGGACAAGGGGGGTTTTTTTCATAGGGGAGATTGGTTTCCTGATTTCCTGGGGACAGGACGGTTTGATTGTCCTCACGTCAGCAGTTTCTTAACTTTTATCTTAAATTATCAGTATGCCAAAGTGGCACATTTCGGGGTGGCCTGTCCTTGGCCCCACGTCAGAAACCATCCTAGACCGGGCCTACGTGCGTGGACTGCCACAGCTATCAGAAGAAAACATAGGGAAGAAACTCCTTGATGTTGGTTCTGACAGTGATTTATTGCATGTGACGCTGTAGCAGGGTTCTTGCACAGAGAGTCGGGACCCCGAGGCTTTTCTTTCCAGGAAGCAACTTTATTCGTGCTGGCACCACTCAGTTGGGTTTGTACCCGAAGAACTGAGCCCCAAATGCCACGAGGCATAGTTTTTTGTATATTTTTTACTTCTTTGTCTCCCATATATGGTTACACACAAACGTGCAGTCTGATTAAGTGGTCTCATGTTACAAGGTGTTGAGGGACGTTGTCAAGTACGCGTATAGCCAGGTTGCCTTGAGGGTTTTTTTCTTTCCTTAGGGAGGGGACCCTACCACACTCCCGGCTTTGGTGCTCAGACCCCTCTATTTTGGGTCAAAGAGCATCATCTTGGTTTAGAGGCTTATATTTTTATAACATCATTACATGAGTGGCCGTATTTTTTTAAATTATGGCCTCAGTGAGACTGGAGACAGACTGTACAACCAGGGGAGCTAAGCAGGGTAGGATTAAGCAACCTTCCAGAATTAGGAGGAGGATAATTTTTATGAGAGTTTTGACCCCCCCAAAAAGTTGAAAACCATCTTCCAAATAACTCCCTGGGGTTTTAACCATTCCAGGTCTGGACGGGGACATGAGCAATTCTTTTCATTTGATTTGTGATCTCTTCTATGACTTTTTTTATTATTGTTTACCTGTAGGCAGCAGTTGCCTAGGTTAAACTTTTTATAAACTTCTCCCTCCGAAGTAAGCAGGTAATCTAAGGCCAAGTGATTTTGATAGATAGCATTGTGTATTTTGGTTTTCTGCTTGGCTAGTAAGTTAAGAGCTCAGGCAGTTTTATTGGTTATAATTATTATAACCGCTTGCAGTCTGATGATGCGGTTTAGCATGTAAATGGGGGTGCGGTAGCCCCAGGACCCAACCTCTGCCCAGCTGGCAGGGCCATAGTACTGGATTATACATTGCGGGGGGGGGGGGCATTTATCATCTTTTTAATTGCCAATTTGTAAGGCACACCACTTTTTTTGTCTCCCTGTCCCCATGCACGTGGACTCCCAATTGTTTCCCTCTGGCAAGTGGGAGCAGGAAGAAAGATGGACGAAGAGTTCCCAGCACCCATGACCGTGACCAGCCTGAGGGAAGTGCTGTATAGGCTGTCCTTCCACATATCCAGTCTAGTCCCCCTGGGGCCTGCCATTTGATGGCTGCGTGGACACTGTCCCAGGCCTCTCAGAGAGGAGAGAAGTCGGACAAGGGGTGGGGATCTGGCTCGAGGTGCTCTGGGGTCCCCCACCACTGGGTTTTCCAGGTGGTTGAGTTATAATATCTTTGGCCTAGGCGTGGTAAGTTTTTAACAGAGATGACGATGAACTTTTTCCCCACCGGGCAAGGGTTTGGGTTTTTTGAGGACCCAAACCCTGGTAGTAGAACTGGGGTATTCTGTTTTACTGTAAGGTTTGTGGGGCTCTAATTTTCTAGTCTCTTATGGCCGTTGTTTCCCCATGTTGGTGCCACGAAGTATCCTGTCCCCAAAAGGAAGGTGGGTGCTAACAGAAACCCCTCACCACACTTCCAGCCAGCCGGGGCGGCGTCTGCCTATCCTATGGCAAAGAGTAGAGCAAGAATCACACTAGCAGTGACAGACAAGGGGCGGCAGCGCATCACAGTAAGGAAACAGATACAGAAAACAAGGACAGTCTGTTTGTTCCACCGGACCGTCGATTCCCCAAGCTTCTGCCGTGCGTAGATTAGTCAGCTTCCGGAGTGACTGAAGCAGGGCTGCAGTGTCCCCAGGCCTCTGGAGCTGCAGATTGCTTCTTCCGTGCGGTCAGCTTGCACGGCACCCACGGATCAGGAACGCACTCCCAGTTTCGAGGTGCCGGCTTCACTCTGCCGTGGTGAATCCGGGGACCCACCTCAGCCACCTTTACGGCAGTAGGGGTGGACAAAATGACAGTGATCGGGCCCCTCCGGAGGGGTTTTAGGGGTTGGACGTTCCACTCCTTTATCCATACTGCATCTCCTGGTTTAAAAGGATGAGCGTCTGTGGTCAGACTCGCAGGTAATCGCTCCCTAACCCAGCGGTGAAAGGTGGTTAGGGTAGAGCCAAGGGCCCCGCCATCTGTTGCCTTAAGGTTAGACTGCCCATCTCATTTAGACGCCCCCCGCATGCCCTTGATACTGGGGGGACGGCACCCATAAAGGATTTTATAAAGGGAGAACCCCGTCTGCTTCTTTAGCCTCCCACCTGCAGCTGCAGTCTGCCCCCCTGAAGGTCCCTTACCTCCCCCTGCCTAATGTTACCCCTTTCCCTAGTCATTCCTCCCCTGGAACGGGGCCTGTAACTGCTGTTAGGGAACAGGGACGATGACCGCTCTGACTTCTTCAAGCTGAGAAGGGACGGTGTGGGGGCACAGCAGTTAGAGTCCGCCCGAGGGTCGGTCAAGTGGCCCACGGTACGGTTCTACAGGGAGGCTGGCGGGCATGAGGCGGCATAAACATTAGCAGGCACCAAGAGAAAAACGTCAAGGTTATACTCGCCAACGAGGTGGCATCTTAGGATGATGTCCCCAGTTTCCAAACCTGTCAGACAATCTAGGAGAGACCCTGCTTTGTAAATAACGTACGTCAGGGCATCTCTCATAACCCGGGTGATGGAGGAGCGGGAGCAGTAAGTAGTCCGTGGTGGTTCTGCTTCCAGGAGTTCGGCCCTAACTTAATTTAAAAAAATGTTTTTTCAAGCATCTAATGCTTGTGAGGTATTATTTAGAGTTTTGCTGAGTATAAGCAGACAGTCTGCTTTATTTTGGGGTGTAAAACTTTTCCAAGAGCCAGGAGTTCTAGAGAAAGCGTCAAGGCAGCCATTTACCATTATTCATTTGCAAATTTCTAGGTAAGCCAAACCTGGGTATTATTTTATAAAGCAGAACTTGTATTACTTTTTGTGCCTTTTCTGTCTTGGAGGAGAAGGCCTTTACTCCATTCGTAAAAGTATCAATCCGTACCCACAGATGTTGGGATTCCTCTGACCTTGGCACATGAGTGAAACCTAATTGTTAGTCTTTCCTGGACAGTCTCCAGTTCCTGGGTTGCCTGGGAGAGCAAGTTTGTGGTTGAAAGGATGGTTTTTAAGACGTATTTCACAGGCTGATACTACTTGGCATAACTGTCCTTGACAGATTTTTTTTTCCAGCAAACATCCTTTGGGCCATTTGATAAGTTTTGTCCCTCCTTAAACGAAAGGCCTAATGTTGTGTTTTAATGATCTTTTTTCAAGCTCTGTGAGCTTGGTAATAGTAATTGCCCTGCTCTGTTTGTAACCATTTCAAGGGAGGGAGACAGTGTCTAGGAGTCAGACCCCAGTTTATTTTTGGGGGGAGAGTAGGTGGGATTGAGTCTCCGTTAATAATTGATGTAGCAGGGAAACTATTTTCCTGAACCCTGGTATCTACAGCCTAAATGAGATGGGCAGTCTAACCTTAAGGCGATATCCAGTGATTTTCCAAAACTCATAATACAATTGTTTATTTGTTCTGGGATTAGTAGTCCTGTAGTCTCTGATTTAGTTATAATGTCCCTTCCTAGCAAGGGAGTAAGGCTCTCTGGTATTATCAAGAAAGAATGAGAAAAAATTTCCCATATGTATCCCAGGGGCTGAGAGAAAAACTTAGAAGTTTTCCGGAGATGCCTCTAATCGTCATGCTGCGTTTGGACGGTTGGCCTGGAGAGGAAAGGAGGACAGAAAAGGTAGCTCTGGTGTTAAGAAGAAATCAACCAGTTTTCCTTCTATACTTAGAGTTACCCGAGGCTCTGGGTTTCTGATAGACAGTTGCTTTAGGGGAGCCACCGTGAAGAGCCCGAGGCCCCGTCAGTCCCTTCCAGGGACACTGGTTATCTGAGCCCTCACAGATAGAGGTCTCCGAGGGCATTCAGATCTCCAGTCACTGTCTCCACACAAGGGGCACGGCTTATGAGGTTTTCGTTTTGGTTGTCCCCTCTGAGGGCATTCTCATTTTAGTGCTCTGAACAGCCATATAAATGGCACTTGGTGCCAGGACCTCCGGAAGTCCAGTCTGACACAACTAAGGCCTCAGATTTTTTTAAGCCTGCTTTTCTGTTTGTGTTTTTTTTTTATTCTTATCAGCTCATAAGAGCTCCTCCAGGGTCCCTTCCGGACCAACAGCCAGTTTTTACAGTTTTCTCTGAATATCTGGGGCCCATCAAGTGACAGATTTGTCTTTTAGAATCCTCTCAGCCTCAAGGTGTTAGGGGAGATAACCATATATTTAATGAGAGCCTCCCTTAACCTTTCCAGGAAGGCCACCGGGGTTTTATTTTGTATCTGAAGATAGTGGTGAAATCAGTGTAATTTAAAGGTTTACCTTAGACCTCCTGACCATATATAAAGTTTTTTTTAAGATTTTTTTTTTTTTTGCAAACTTTTAACAACTTTCCTTTGCTTTTAGATTTTGACCTAAGCCTTTTTTTTTTAAACAACCAGTCTCATTTAGGACAAAATTCCTCCTTTTTTTTTAACCTTTAACAAAAAAAAATATTTCCATTTCTTATATTTTTTATATATCTACTCCTTTACACGTAGAGTTGTTTTTAAATTTTATTCTTTTTTTTAAAAACTTTATTCTTAACTACATTTAGCAGAATTTTAACTCTTAGAAACCTTAGTCTCCAGTGAAAACTAAGTAGTAACCAACTGTGAACTGTTACATTAGAATTTCTTAGATGGCAAACTTATGAATCAATTAAGCACAAAGCAGTTTTTCAACAGATCCAAATAGCCTTGGTATTTCTGCAACAAGTCAAAAGCACAGACCTGCATCTAGTAATTAGTGCTCTAGCCTCTTCTTAGATATCCAATGAATTTAATCCCAGTTTGTTATGCAAGCAAAAACTTTAATGTTTTTTAGATTACCAAAGACTTTGAAAGCTGTCTTAACAATTACCCATGAAAACTATGAGACAGATAAAGTTAACCATTACTTTAAGTCATCTTTTTGCTAACAAATTGGAACAGAGATAACATGAGCTTATTTGACCTTCAGCAAATCTAGGTAGAATAAAAGTTGTTTTTTTAAATGTTGACAAACATTGTCTCAAACCAACAAACTTAAATTAGCTTAAACACAATACATTTTACTTGGGTCCACTTAAGACCGTTTGTTCCCCATGGTTAATTTTTACCTGGACCAGTTGGTAGGGCAATCTGAAGTTGGAGATCTTGGCTCCAGGACATCTAGGGGGGCAGGGGGAGCTGATGGTGTCTGACGCATTGAGGAGCCAGTTGTGCAGGCCGCCCCCCAGGTGGTGCAGAAACAGGAGGGGGGGAAGAGAAGGCAGAAGACGCGAGGTGCCAGCTGAAGGCAGAGAAAGAGAATTCCCAGCTTTAAATCTTGTCCGCTCAGACAGAGCAGCAGACTCCAGGTTTCTTTTGTTTTGTTTTGTTCTCCGCTAGTGGAATTAGGCAGTCCAGGTCGGTTCGGAAAAGTCAGGGAATTTCCCCGAAACAAGGGGAGTTTCGCAGCTGCTTGGGAATGTTCCTTAAAGTCCCCGTTCTGAGGTAGACCAACCAGAGACAGTTGGCTCTAATTATCGTAGTCATTGACCCAGGAAACGAACGAGAGACAAGTCCCCACACACAGTCACATGGCAACATCCCACCGCCTCCAACCTGCCACCCAGTGCCCAGCGCCTTAGAGTTGCGGCATCGTTCCTCGTCCCTTGTAGAACTACCAGGGCAACTCGGAGGTGATCAGGCTCCCCTTCTGCCTCTTAGGGGCAGGTCTGCCAAAACGAGCCCGGGTTCTTACCAGTCTGACGGGTGGCGCTCCTTAAGCTGGTTCCTGGGCCTCACGGGTTCCGTTGGCGCACATGGGGTCCTCGCCCCAGTGAGGCCCCTCTCCCGGCACTCCGAGGTTCGTATCCCGGTGGCGAAGGAGGTGGAAACGCACCGGCTCCGAATCCCGGGTGAGCCCCCAAGTAATAGAGCAGGATTCTCTCACAGAGAATCATGACCCCGAGGCTTTTCTTTCCAGGAAGCAACTTTATTCGTGCCGGCACCACTCAGTTAGGTTGGTACCCGAAGAACTGAGCCCTGAACATGGCATAGCTTTATATATATATATATATATATATATATATATGTTTTACTTCTTTGTCTTCCATATATTATGGTAACACACAAACATGCAGTCTGATTAAGTGATCTCATGTTACAAGGTCATGAGTGATAGTGTCACGTATGCGCATAGCCAGGTTGCCGTGAGGTTTTTTTTCTTTCCTTAGGGAAGGGACACCCTACCACAACACAAAAAGCACATTCAACAAAGCAGGTATAAACAAGGGGGACTACATCAAACTAAAAAGCTTCTGCACAGTGAAGGGAACCATCAACAGAATGAAAAGGAGAAAATATTTGCAAACCATATATCTGATAAGAGGTTAATGTCTAAAATATGTAAGGAACTTCCATAATTCAATAGTGAACAAACCAGTAACTGGTTAAAAATTGGGCCAGGGCGCCAGAGTGGCTCAGTCGGCGTCCGACTCTTGATTTCAGCTCAGGTCGTGATCTCACGGTTTGTGAGTTCAAGCCCCATGTTGGGCTCTGTGCTGACAGGACAGAGCCCACTTTGGATTCTCTGTCTCCCTCTCTCTCTCTCTGCCCCTTCCCCACTTGTGCTCTCTCTCTCTCAAAAAAAAAAAGAAGAAGAAGAAGAAGAAGAAGACCTGGATAGACAGTTGCCTGGAGAACAGGTGCATGAACAGGTTCTCAGCATCACTCATCATCAGGGAAATGCAAATCAAAATCACAATGAGATCCCACCTTCTAGGGGAGCAAAATTTGCCACCCCAAAATGTGTCTCTCTGGCATGAGGGTTAATTTAGGCTGATTAGTTTTAAGGAACAGAAGACCCAGGAGCTTTTTCTTTTTACCTCTTTTTGAACTGCCTAAAAGAATTTAGATAGAGGACTTCGTCCAAGAAAAGAGCTGCCATCCCTGTAATTACAGTGTAATGCAAAGTCGGTGTGGCAGATAGGGAGAGACCTAGCAAAGTGTTTAAAATTCCTCTGTGCTTCCTGTTGTGTCTTTATGGCTCAGGAAACATTTGTTTCCCATTTATTTTTTTTCATTTTCCCGTGAATGGCTTTCCTTCCCTTAGAAGTCTCAGACCCCTACCCCTTTCTCCTTAGTTCAGGATGACGTACGTACGTCATTTTGCCCATCTTTGGAATCTCTTAGGTTTATGTGGATTCTCCGTAGGTGTATAATTAAATTCGGTTTTCTCCGATTGCTCTATCTTGTGTCATTTTGATTATTCGGCCAACCAGCCAAAAGAACTCAGAGGTGAAGGGGGAAATTTCCCTTTCTCCAACAACCTCACACCTATGGGGATGGCTACTATCAAATAGACGAGAGATAACAGGCGGTGAGGATGTGGAGAAAAGGGCACCCTCGTGCACTGTGGGTGGGGATGTCAATTGGTGCAGCCCCTGTGGAAAACAGTATGGAGGTTCCCCCCAAAATCAGAAATTGAACTACTATATGATCTAACAATCCCACTTCTGGGTATAAATCTGAAGGGAATGGAATCAGTATTTGGAAGAGATATCTGCACTCTGTGTTCATTTCAGCATTATTCACAGTAGTCATAACATGGAAATAACCTAAGCGTCTGTAGATGGATGAATAGATAAAGAGAATTCATCCATCTACAGACGTCCGACATATATACATATACACATATATATACGTATATACACACATATATATATGTGATGTGAGAGATGTATAATGTGAGATATATATATATCTGCTGTCATCTGTGACAATATGGGTAAAACTGGAGGACATTATGCTAAGTGAAATAAGCCAGACAGAGAAAGACAAATACTATATGATCTCATTCATATGTAGAATGTAAAAAAATTAAGTCAAACTCACAGAAACAGTTGAATGGTGGTTGCCGGGGGCGGGGGGGGGTGGGGGAAATCAGGGGATGTTGGTCAAAAGATAAAGAAGTTCTGGGGATGTAAGGTTTGGTGTGGTGACTGCAGTTAATAATACTGTATTGTATACTTGACATTCGCTAAGAGAGTATAATTTTCTTTTTTTCAGGTTTCAGATATTTAGTGATTCTGTGCATTTAGAGGGGACATATTTCCTGGATAAGTGGCAAATTGTGCAGATGTCTTCTGGAAGACCTTCGTTGTAAGCAGCTTTATGGTGAAACATTTCATTTCGAAGTCTGCACCTTCTTCCTTCGGCTTGCCGTGATCTACGTTCGCAGAATAGAACCTGTATCGATTATTGCGACCCAGTTTGCTCCAGGTTTCTGGATTGAATAAATATCAGGCGCAAGACCTACAGCGCTGCCCCAGTATCTCTAGCTCCACTAAATACGAAGAGAGGGATCAGGCTTGGCTGCTTCTCGGAACATCTTGGAAGATCTGGCGGAACGTGGTGGTGGCAGACGCCTAGGGTCTGGAAGGAGGGAAGAACGAATCTGCAAGGCGCAGGTGCCCAGAGAATAGATCCGAAGCCTTCTTGCTACACACGGAAAAGGTAACTGTGGGAGGTGACGGATGCGTTAAAATTAATTGTGATCATCGTTTCACAGTGTCTACGTATATCAAATCGTATTGCACACTTTAAGTATATACAGTATTATTTGTCTATTATAATTAAAGCTGGGAAAAATTAAAAATCGTGTCAGATCCATCAATCGATGGTTCTGTTGAGCTGAACTATCTCTTTGCTGCTTGTCTGCCTACTGGATCTGTCAGCTACTAATAGAGGGAGTGTTGAAATCCCTCACATTAATAGTGGATTATCTATTTCTGCATTTTTATCAGTTTTTGCCTCTTGTATTTTGACGCTTTGTTGTAAAGTGCATATATTTCAGAGATTATTGTGTCTTCTTGGAGAATTGACTCCCTTGTTATGTAATACCCTCTTTACCCCTGCTAAGTTTCTTGTTCCAGTGCCTTTTTTTGTCTGAAATTCACGTAGCTACTCCAGCTTTCTTTTGACTCGTGCCGGCTCGGTTCACCTTTCCCAACTCTTTCACTTTTAATGCATATGTGTTTTTATATTTAAATTGAATTGGGTTTCTTGTGGACAGCATATAGCCGGGTCTTGGTTTGCATCTACCCTTACGGTCTCTTCTTGCAATCGGCGTATCGAGACCACTCCCTTTTGAAGTGATCACTGACACGGTTGGATTTACATCCACCATGTTCGTGAAAATTTTGTACCTGCTGCACTTATTCTTTGTGTTCTTTTTAATCTTCCTGTTTCTGCCCTCTCTTTTAATTGAGCACTTTTTATTGTTCCATTTTCTCTTCTCTCTCAGCGTATCAGTTATATTTCTCTTTAACTTCTTGGTGGTTTCCCTAGACCTGGACTGCGCAACGTAAGTCTCCAACCAGTCCAGGTCCGCCTTCAGATGACGCTGCAGCGTGGGCGTAACGGACTTCGCGGCCTCTCACCCCATCCCTTACTAACACTGCTACATTTATTGCACTAACCTACCTGCTATTACCGCGCAGTATGTTGTGGCCGGTATTCCTTTGAACAGTCGTCCATTAGATTAAGTAAGACTAAGAAAAATAAAATACGCGATTTTGATCTTCACGTGTTCCTTCTGTGACCCCTTTCCTTTCGTTTACGTAGATCCAAATTTCTGACCAACACCATGTTCCTTCCCTCTGAAGAGCAGCTTTTAACGCTTACCCGCAACGACAGTTCTCTCAGTTCTGTTAGCCTGAACGTTATGGACTGAATTGTGTTCCCCTCCAAAGTTGATATGGTGAAGCCGTGACTCCCAGCATGACTGTATTTGGAGACAGGGCCTTTAGAGAGGTGATGAATGTCCACCGTGGTGATAAGGGTGGAGCCCGGCTGCAGTATGACTGGCGTCCTCATAAGAAAAGGAAGAGACGCCAGGGATGGGCACTTACACAGAGGTAAGGCCACGTGAGAAGACAGCCATCTCCAAGCCAAGTGGAGAGGCCTCCGAAAAGGCAGCACTGATCTTTGCACCTTGATCAAAGCACCTTGATCTTTGACTTTCAGTCTCCAGAACTGAGAGAAAATAATTTTGTTGTTTAAGGCCCCAGTTTGTGGTATTTTGTTTTGGCGGCCCTAGCAGACTACTACACCAACAAAGTCTTTATTTTCCCTTACTTCTGAAGGATGGTTTTTCTGGATATAGACTCCTTGGTTGGTGTTTTTTTTTTTTCCCCAACCCTTTAAATATTTCATGCTACCCTCCTTGCTTGCATGATTTTTGAAGCAAGTCCGATAGAATTCTTACCTTTGTTCCCCTCTAGGTAAGATGTTTTTCTTCTCTGACTTTTTAAGAGACTTTTCCTTGGCTTTATGCAATTTGAATATGATCTGCCTAGGTGTGTGAGTGCACGCGTGCCTGTCTGTATGTGTGTGTATTGGCATTTATTCTGTTTGGCGTTCTATGAGATTCCTCAATTTGTGCTGTGGTATCTGTCACGGATTTTAGAAAAATCCCAGCCATTATTATGTCAAATAGTTGCTTTTTCTCTTTCTTCTGCTTTTGACAGTCTCCTTATACATGTGCTGTATTTTGGTGATTGCCTCACAGTTAATAGGTAGTCTGTCCCAATTTTTATTATTTTTTCTCTTTACAACTCAGTTTGGGAAGTTTCTATTGACCTATGTTCAAGTGCTCGGATTCTATCCCCAGCCCTTTCCGATCACCTGACGCGTCCATCAGATGATGTAGACTATTTCTGCTATAGTGTTTTCTGTTTCTAGTATTTCCTTTATATTCTTTCTTAAGGTTTCTGTCTCTCCGTTATTATATGTACACCATCTGTTCTTGCATGTTGTCCACTTTTTCCATTAAAGCCCTTAGCATATGAATCCTACTTCTTTTTTAATTTCCCATCTGATGACTTCACAATCTCTGCCGTATCTGACTGAACCTGGTTCTGACACCCACTTTGTCCCTTCAGATCGTTTCTTCTTCCCTTGTGTCATGCCATGTAACTTTTGTTGTGGTTGAAAGCCAGTCATGAATTATCAGGTGTTAGGGAGTAAGTTGGCCGTTCGTATGAGAGTTATTTTTATCTGGCTAGGAGATATGCTTTATTTACTCTTTTCTGTACCTGTAGTGTCAGAGGATTCAGTTTCCACGAGTGTCTTTGTTTTTTGTCCCCCAGCATCTTTCGTTTCCCTAGACAACCCTTCTTAAGTAGAATCTGAGCCTTGGCGCTCTCTGAGCAGTAATCCACTGCTATTAGGCAGGAGCCCTGTTGATGTTTGCTCAGGTCTGGACTGAGAAGCATCCTGTAATCCTGGGATTAGGTCTCAGTCGTTCAGTGTACCTGTCCCCCTGGGCTGGGATCTTCTCCGGTGTTTCTCAGCTTTTTTCCCCACCTTATGTGAAGAAGAAAGGCTATAGGGGGCCTGAAGTTTGGGGATTTCCCTCACCCCAAGTCCAGGGAGGCTTCTCCCTTGCTGGGTAGGCCTTTCTTGTGGAGAAGGCTCTTGGCTTCTTTCAAAATGGTTACCTCTCGCCTCTCCCTGGCCCAACAGGAGGCAATTTTGCTCTGATCGTTACCAAGAAAACCTGGTGAGGATTCTAGAGGCAGACACCATGATGGTGGAGGGAAGGGCTACCTTAGATGGCCCCCCTGCCAGGAGTTCTCTCAGGCCAGTCCATGCTCAGCCCCCCCCCCCCCCCCGCAGGTCAGGGAAGCTTCCATGTAAGTTACTGCCTCGGGTTTGCTGAGTTGCATGCATTCATGGTAACCTGTGGTTTCTAGAATCCCCGGCTCCTTCAGGTTTGGGGTGTGGTTTATCCCATGAGCTCAGTTCTGTGACATAGCCAGAAAGAGTCACTGGTTCTGTTTTCCTCGTTGTGAAGGTGGGTGAGTTGCAAGCACTTTACGTGTTCGAGTCGAGTCTTTCCTTTGCGTTTTAGACGTTATTTCCTTAGCTCTACGGACATATCTGGTAAAAGTCTTTATCTAGTAATCCCATGCCTGTGCTTCCTTAGGGACAGTTCTCTTGATTGCCCCCCGCCCCCCCCCCCCGCCATACATGGGCCATACGTTCTAGATTCTTCACGTGCCTCGTAAAATTTTACTGAAAACTGGACATTGTGAATATCATAATGTGGCAACTCTGGAAATCAGATTCCCCTCCTGGCAGGCTCCGTTGTCGCTGCCTGTTGTAGCTATCGTTTATTTAGGACTTCTCTGAATTAATTCTGCAGAGACTATTTTTTGTATATGGCCACTGAAGGCTTAGCTTAGTTAGTGGTCGGCTAATGGTGGACAGAGATTTCCTTCAGTGCCTGGAACGCATCAATCTCCCGGTCATTTCCGAGAGGCTCAGTGTGTGTGTGGCTTTCATCATTCAGTCAGGCAGTTTACAAGTCTGTAGTAACCTTCACTAGCCTCAAGGTCAGCCAGGGTTGGGAAGTTAGGGCTTCCTCACACTTTCTTGAGCATGCACAATGCCCTAAACGTGTACTTGGCCTTCTAGATTCCCAGGAATATGTCAGAACTTTTCGAAGCTCCCGTGGACTGTGGTGGCCCAACTGATTCTGTTAAGCTTTGTGGTTAGTCTGGTAAACTTCCCTCAAAGGTTACCTTTCGCCTTAGGCATCCCCCACCCCAAACACTTTCCAGTGAATGTTTTTGGCCAGTGCCCTCAAGAAGAGATTTTTTTTTTTTTTTTTTAGCATTAGAGGAACTCCTAGTCAGTTCAAATAAAGATGAGTCTTTGGAGGAAGGTCTTCCAGTGATCCATTAGGTTAAATAATGAATATTTGGGGGGAATGAGGCTTTAAAAGAGGACCACTCTGCTCCTTCCTATACTGAAAGGGAGTACACATAATCCTGTACACTATGGATTATAATGGACCTGGGGGGTAGGAAGAATGGGGAGTAATTGCTAACAAGTTGGATTTCTTCTGAGCATGAAGAAACATTCTGAAATTAGCGTTGATGAGTGGCACAGCCTTGTGAGTATACTAAAAACCACTGAATTATGCACTTTAAGATGATGTGTGAAATATGTCAATATAAACAAGAATTGAAGTTCTGATACATGGGTGAACCTTGAAAATATGACGCTAAGGGAAAGAAGCCACACAGAATAGGCCTTATATTTTATGACCCCATTTGTTAGGAATGTCCAGAATATTGAAATCCATAGACAGAAAGCAGATGAGTGGTTGCCAGTGGCTGGGGAAAGGAGAAATGGTGAGTGATTGCTAATGGGTATGAAGTTTCTTTTCGGGGTGAGGAAAATGTTCTGGAATCAGATAGTGAGGATTGAGGCACCAATTTGCAGATACAGTATACTAAAAACCACTGGATTGTACATTTTAACAGGGTGAACATCGTGGTATATGAATTATATCAATTAAAAAATGTTGTTTTAAAGGAAAATGTAACGCCATAGAGAGCATAAATGCGTTCATGTATTCAAAAAATATTTATGGAGTATGTACTGCTTATCTGACGTGTCTAGGGACCAGGGACCAGGAATTGAACAAAAGTCCTTCCCCTCATGGCCTGGCAGGTGCAGTCTGAAGAGTGCGTGACTCTTGATCTCGAGGTCGTGAGTTCGAGCCCTGCACTGGGTGTAGAGAGGAGTTAAAAATAAATCAATAAATGAACTTAAAAAAAGTCCTTCCCCTCCTGGACAGTATATTCTGGTATTAGAAGAAAAGCAGTAAGAAAAATAGCTAAAAACTAGGGTCTCGGGCAGTGCAAAGGGACAAATAAAGCAGGGAAGGAAGAGTGGTGTCATTAGATTGTAGGCCACCTGAATAAGCAGATGGCATTTTAGCAAAGATCTGAAGGGTGGTCAAAAGGCGAGCCATGAGAATATCTCAGGGAAGAGCCTTCCAGGCAGAGGGAGCAGCACGTGCAAAGGCCCTGATGCGCAGCTGGGCGCGACAGTTGAGGAACAGCAGGGGGAGGAGTGTGGCTGGAGTGAAGAAGGTAAAAAGGGAGAAGGTAGGTGGAGTCGAAGCCATAACTGTGGCGAAGGGGAAGGGCTCAGACTGCATTGGGTCTTGCAGGCCACTGTCAGGAATTAACTTTCATCTTGCGCTCAGAGTGACCAGTGGGCTTTCCAGGGTCAGAAATTCCCATCTGTCCCTTTCAGATGATACAGGAAGTTCCTTTTTTGGAACAGGCTCTCCCTCCTTAGGCCACTAAGCCCCACAGCGAGTGCCAGCGTGACCACTATGTTTAACAGAGTATCAGAGATTTCTCGGGACATGTACAGTTATGAGATAACGCAGACACTGGAAAACAGGATCGTGCTTTTCACCATCAAAGACTGTCACAGTCTGATTGTGGAAGTCAGATGGGGCGCAGTGTTCACTTAATTCTAGCCGTTGATATCATCTCCTAGGGTTTCTGTACTCGAAGCTTTTGATAAAGCCAGAGGCTGTTTGCATCTTGCTGGTTGACCAAGCTGACATGCTCAGCTTCCTGACGCGAGCTCCCCGGTTCGCCTCTGGCCCGGTTGCACTGTGTGCATTTACTTTGTGCTATCCACTTCGTCTCTCCGCGGGCTGTGAATTTCCCCCTGGGGGTGAAGAAAGTGTTCTGGAAGTAGTGAGGATTGATGCACAAATTTGCAAATCGACTAGAAACCCCTGCATCGTACATCGTAACGGGGTGAACATCATGGTATGTGCATCGTACCTCAATAAGAATGTTATTTTTAAAAAGACAGAATAATACCATGGAGAGCATAAATCCGTTCATATATTTTAAAAATGCCTGTGGGGCATTTACCGTTTACCTGCCATTTATTTCTAGGGACTGGGGACTGAGAACAGAACGAAAATGCTTCCCCCGGTAGGCCATATATTCTGGTATTAGGAGAAAAGCAGGGAGGTCGCTTTTCTTAACAATATCTTCGATGGCTTCTGTGAATGACTCTGAAGCACACTCAGGAGTCTCCAGTAATTTGTTCTCTGGTTTCCTGATGGTGCTTCACGTATGATGTAGTCCGTTGTTTCTGCTCATGAGGGTCCCAAAAGGCAACAAGTGAACTTTCCTCAAAACAGACCAACGCGGTGATGCTTTGTTCAGAATTGCCAAAACCTGGAAGGAACCAAGATGTCCTTCAGCAGGTGAACGGGTGAATAAGCTGTGGTACGGCCAGACGGTGAAATATTATTTAGCATTAAAAAGAAACGAGCTACCAAACCATGAGAAGACATGGAAGAACCTTAAATGCATTATCACTGAGTGAAAAGGCCAGTCTGAAAAGGCTCCGTGCTGTAGGATTTCCAGCTATAGGACATTCTGGAAAAGGCCAGGCTGTGGAGACGGGAAAAAGATCAGTGGTGGCCGAGGGTTGCGGGTCAGGGGAGGAGGAGTAGCCGGAGCACTGGATTTTTCGGGCAGTGCAGCGACCCTGTGTGACACCTCGATGATGGCTGCGTGTCCCTGTACATTGGTTCAAATCCATAGAATGTACCGCATTAAGAGCCGCCTGGTTGATTCTCCAGACTCGTGTGGAGTCTCCTCCTCACTCCCGCTATCCAGCCACATGGCCTCTTCTAGAAAATATGAACCCTCCCCACCTCAGGATCTTTGCCCAAAACCTCGCTCCTGGCGTATTTCATACTTACTCTTCAGGATCGGCTTTCATGTCCCTCCCTCGGAGTGGCCTTTCTTGACCTCACAAGCCTAAATCTGAATCTATTATATTCTCTCTCCTTGTGCCGTGTTCCTTACGTGGACACACTTACCACCCTCTGTGGATTTATTAGTTTACTGTCCGCATCCCCAGTTGGGTGGCAGATTTCATGAGTGTAAGGAAGGCACCTGCCGTGTTCGCTGATGTATTCCCAGCACGTAGCCCGGGGCCCGACGGGAGGAGGTGCTCAGTTGACCTGTCGAATGCGGGAGTAAATGAGTGGGCTCTGTGAGGTTGATGTTATTAGCTCAGAGTACTTCAGCGATTTACCTGCTGCCACACAGCTAGCAAGGGGACAGAAATGGAGGAGACCTCAGAATTACAGTTCCTAGGTGAATATACCATCTAGGAAAGTATTTGCTAAGGGGATGGAAAGTAGGGGTGGGGGGTGGGGGGGTGGGGGGGCGTGGAGCTGGCAGGTGAGAAGATTCCAGACCAGTGACTCTCAGGGAGATGGCCCCAGGCGTGTTGGGGGGTGGGGGGATGGGGTGAGAATGTGCAAGATGCATATTCAGTATCTTACATTTGTTGAAAAATACCTTCTGTTTTCATAAAACAGACCGCTGAAAGACTGTCCCTTCCCTGGCTGGGAAGGAAAATAGGAAATAGGGCGCCTTTTCCTCTAAGGGCAGATTTTTCAGTTTCCCAGAAGGAAGCAGGTTTACAAGGCCATGGGGAAACGGCTGCCCAAGGGCATTCTAGCACTTACCTAAGCAGAGTGGAGGGCAGGAGGGCAGGAGGGCGCAGGCGATGTCGGGGCGCGGGCCGTGCCAGGACCCTGTTCGAACAGGGAGAGCAGGTCGGTCGGGGTGACAGCACCCCACAAGCTGCACGCTCCACCCCCATCTCACAGACCGCCCTTCCCACCCTCCAGGCTGCACGTGGCTTCGACTCCCCACGCCCCTCCAACCGCAGCCCCCACCCCTCCATCCGCACCCAACCGCAGCTCCGATTCACCCCCCATCACCGCCATAGGCTTCGCATCGGCCCAGTCTTGCCTCATCCCACCGCCCAGACTAGTCTCGTCGCCCTCCTCTGCCGGGCGGCGGTGCCGGCGCTTGTCTGTGACACTAGCGTGCTGGCGTGTCCGTGAGGGACAGGCTCGTGGTTAACAGCCATGCGCACGGGGAGAAGCCAACGTTGTGTGCAGTAGGGCCGGCAGCCGGGGTTGTGCCTGGACGGTTTGCTTTTGTTGTTCTTTGGCTTGGATTGGGGGCGGGGGGCTGCTGTTTGGGCATGTAGTGGTTTTTCTGTGTGCGTCTGTCTGTCAATGTATAGGTTCCAAATCGTTTTTCTGGGAAAAGACCCTTATTTTTCTAGAGTGATTTGACCCATTTTTGGTGAAATGCATTAACTTTCCCCTTTCGAAAGACTGATGGGGAGGGAATAATGGGAATGACTTCATATGCCAAAGAAAACATAAGGTGTGAAGAGACGTTTTATCAACATTTAAATCTCCACGTGCCGTTTTGGTTTTGTTTTTAAGAACTTCGCTAGGAATGAAATTGACTAAGTCAAAGAATGTTAGAGCTGGAAGAAACTTTTGAAACGAAACCAGCTTCTCATTATTATTTACGTAGAACAAGAGGCCCAGAGAGGGTAAGTGACTTGTCCAAAGTTACAGAGCACTTGAATGCCGTTGGGGCTGATTTCCAGCCTGGAGCTCAAGTGGGAAGCGCAGTATCTCTCAGTGAAAAGACAGTCGTGTGATTTTTAAAGATTTTATTCTATTTTTTATTGTATGGTTATCGTAAGAGAAGTTGGGAGAACTTAATGTTTTAATTTGCCTGGAGTTCCTACCACTTCAAAATGATCCTTGTGAGTATTTTTGCTGTATAATTTTCCAGACTTTCTAATGTATGTGTATCCTGGTAAAAAAAAAAAAAAAGCGCCGTATTTATTAAAATTGGTTCACACTGTGCACACTTCTTTGCAATGTAATTCGTAACAGATGCATAACTATTGTATTGAATGGATGTACCTTCATTAACTTAATCAGTCCCTAAGATAGACATATAAGCTTTTTCAAATGTTAAGCTCTTATAAAAGATGCTGCATTAAAGATTCCTGTTTGTACATCTTTTGCTGAAGTGGCGTCTCCTTATTGATCGGTATGAATTTTTGTACGAATGTAGTGCCCTGGTGTATGTAGGCTGGGTGTGAACCCTGGCTCTGGAACTTACTACCGTGTGTCTTTACACAAATCACCACCTTTCTAGGCTCCAATTGCTTCATCTTTAAGTGGAAGCCGTCATACTACTGATCGCCTGGAGGTGCTGGATTAAATGAGATAATACATGTAACATAATTCGTGCCTAGCACATAGCAAGTCCTAAATCAGTATTAGCTAATATTATTGGCACCACAAGAAGATTAGTTCTTCAACATAACGCCAGAGTTTTCGATTCTTTCAAAGAGAGTAATCAGTTTCATAAGGAAGTTTTTAGGTGTAAAACTAAGATAGCTAAATATTTCCTGCTTATAACTTAATGTGTCCAGAGGATAGATAAATTCTTTTTTAAATTTATTTTTGAGAGCGAGAGAGCGTGAGCAGGGGAGGGAGATACAGAATCCGAAGGAGCTGTCAGTACGGAGCCCAACACGGGGTTCGAACTCACGGACCGTGAGATCATGACCTGAGCCGAAGTCGGACGCTTAACCGACTGAGCCACCCAGGCGCCCCGATAAATGATAAATTTAAGTGAACTGTGGGCTGTTGAGCTATTTGCCGTGTTCTGGTTATACAGCTTACTGCCGGTCAAAACAGAAAAGCATAGCTTTTCATTGAAGGTTCTTAAGTAGAAATCGGCCGTTTTGTGATAACTGAAGCCGCCGCTGATACCTCGTCCTCTGGAAAATGCGCAGAGCACAGCTTACGCCATAAAAGCAGCAGGATTTCTAAGCTACCACCTGCAAAGCTTCCCAGTGCCTCAGAAAATTGGGGCAGGGGACGCCTGGGCGGCTCAGTTAAGCCTCCGTCTCTTGATTTCGGCTCGGGGCCAGGTCTCGCGGTCCAGGAGTTTCAGCCCCGCGGCGGGCTCTGCGCTGATAGTGCGGAGCCTGCTTGGGATTCTCACTCTCCCTCCCTCTCTGCCCCTCCCCCGCTCGTGCTGGCTCACTCTGTCTCTCTCTCAAAATAAACAAATAAATAATAAACAAACGTAAAATAAATAAACGTAAAAAAGAACAAAAACTATTTTGAAAAATTGGGGCAGGTTCCAGGAGGTGAAAGCGAAGTGAGGACAGTCATCACGCTCTGAAGTCTGGCACAAGACCAGGTGCTGCTGCCACTCGCGCACAGCGGCACCGACCCTCCGGCACACCTTGTTGCCGTGGGACAGCAGTGGCCCCGGGCGACCTGAGCTGCCGCAAGATCTCCTCCGACGCCCCTGCTTCCTCGCCCGGTGTGCGTGCAGCCCCGCGGCAAAGGGCGCCAGCTCCTTCCCCCCCCCCCCCCCCCCCGGCTGGAGGCAGGGAGGGGCAGACATAGGTTCCGAGGTGTCTTCACAGCTTTGACTTTGTCCTCATGGGTTCAAGGGAATCCTTGCGGGTTCCAGTTTGCCCCTGGTACGGACTGACCCCCCCTCCTGACTCCTTGACTCCAGGACCAAGCTGATGTTGGCTGAGTGCTCACCGTGGGCCTTACCTTTATTACTCTAAACTTCACAGGGGCGCCTGGGTGGCCCAGTCGGTTGAGCGTCCGACTTCGGCTCAGGTCATGATCTCAGGGTTCATGGCTTCACACCCCGCATCGGCCTTTGTGCTTCGGATCTTCTGCCCCTCTCTCTCTCTCTCTCTGCCCCTCCCCCGTTCTCTCTCTCTCCCTCTCTCTCAAAAATAAAACATTTTGAAAAAAACAAAAATAAACTTCACGACGTGCGGGTGGGGGCAGGTTCCATTCTACAGATGTGGCGAGTGAGGCACACGGGGAGGCCAGCCAGCTTGCCCAAGGTCACACAGGGAGTCCACAGCGGGGCTGAGCGATCTGCCTCCATAATTTGCGGCTCTTTCCCTGGTGTGGGCTGACCTCCATCTCCAGACCATGCGAACCCACAGCGCGGTGGCCGGGCGGGACGTCCTGACGTGCCCCACGCTGCCTGGCCCACGCCCTTTTTCCTCGGCAGCCAGGACAGGCTTATCGGCTGAAGGTCACAGGTACAACGAGGTGCAGGAGGGACCTTATTTTCACCAGAAAACATCCTGTCCCTCTTGCACACCACCAGAGGATAACCATCTCTCTCTCCTCTCATGGGCCTGCGTGAGTAAATAATTAGGAAGTGGCTGAAACAGTAAACAGAAAGCAGTGTGGTACGGTCATCCGTGAAGTTCCGCTGGAAATAATCCGAAAGTGTTCCTGCCGGTGATGTAAGTGGCTGCTATTCTCAAAGACAAACTTCCAAAGAGCACATTAAAGATGCGAGCACAGGTACCTCCTCTCCCCCACAGCTGCACTACAGTGTCAGTAAGAAGGAGAAATTTAGGGCACGTCCGGGGGCGGGGCTCAGTCTGTTAAACGCACGACTCTTGATTTCAGCTCAGGTCATGATCTTGTGGTTCGTGAGATCAAGCCCCGTGTCAGGCTCTATGGCTGCCGGTCTGGAACCTGCTGGAGAGTGTCTCCCTCTCTCTCTCTCTCTCTGCCCCCTCCACCACTCTTGCTCTCTCTCAAAACAAAATGAGAATGAGAAATTTGAGGAATTTATAAATGGGATGAATTAATGACAAAAAATGATTAATGGATACCTCCAGGATAAAGGCACCTAAGAAGCTGTTTAATCAAATTCCCTTGTTCTCTCAAAGGCAGGTTTGCTGCCACGGCGGGCCCAGCCTCTCTCTACCTGCCCTTATTTTTCTTCCAAGTGGCTAGTGGAAGAAGGGCTTCAAGTCTAATGAGCAGAGCCACTTCATTCATCAAGACACGGCACGGCTTGTCCGAGTGAGGCAGCCCTAAATTTCTTTTTAAAAGGGGATGATGTGGGGTGCCTGGGTGGCTCAGTCGGTTAAGCGTCCGACTTCTCTCAGGTCATGATCTCACAGTTCGTGAGTTCAAGCCCCGCGTCGGGCTCTGTGCTGACAGCTCAGAACCTGGAGCCTGCTTCACATTCTGTGTCTCCCTCTCTCTCTGCCCCTTCCCTGCTCATGCTGTGTCTCTCTCTGTCTCAAAAATAAATAAACATTGGGGCGCCTGGGTGGCGCAGTCGGTTAAGCGTCCGACTTCAGCCAGGTCACGATCTCGCGGTGCATGAGTTCGAGCCCCGCGTCAGGCTCTGGGCTGATGGCTCGGAGCCTGGAGCTTGTTTCCGATTCTGTGTCTCCCTCTCTCTCTGCCCCTCCCCCGTTCATGCTCTGTCTCTCTCTGTCCCAAAAATAAATAAAAAACGTTTAAAAAAATTAAAAAAAATAAACATTAAAAAAATAAATAAATAAAAGGGGATGATGATAATGGTGGCTGTGCAGGTAAAAACAGGATAAATCACTTACAGTTGTCAAGCACAGACCCACTGGTTAGAAGCTATTCTCAATATTCAGGATATTAACACGTCCCAGGGTACCTGTAAACACCTCATAAAGAACCATAAAGCCATTAATCTGGCCTGGCTCTTATCTCACGCCTTTCAGTGGGGAACAAGAATTCAGGAAGGTTGTTGGGGGGTAGGGGTGAGGGGGGGTGGAATATAGAAACTCTCTGGTCTACAACACAGGCCCAGTAAAGGGCACACTTGCGCTGTTGGAGGGCGCCCTGCCGCCACGGGAGCGGAGCCCAGCAGAGGATGCGTGCTCTACAGCTGTGTCCAAAGTCAAAGGAAGGGCCCCTTGTACTGGAAGCGCTCTTGAATGCACTAGGCACTGGGCAGGGGGTGACACTTGCACTCTGACGTGGGTTTATTATTAAAACCCTGGAGTGCTTGGGCTTTCTCAAGGGGTGTGTGGCGTTTCCCGCAGGGTGCATGGAGCAGAGGGCTCCGCTTTCAGCGCGTTATTGCAAAACCCCAGAGCAAGCAGCCCACCCCCCAGCTAATCGTTTCGTCTGAATCGCCAGCCCGGCTCGTGGACTCTGCGTGCGAAGGGAGCCGAACCAGAGAGTCCCGTCCATTAACTACCGACTTCTCGGCGGGGAGAGGCGCGCTCAGAGCCCACGCGGCGAGGGCGACCACCGTCGCTTCCGTGCTGGGGCTGCCAGGGGCCCCGCGCTTTCTCCAGCCCTCCGAGTCCCTCGCCCCGGAGGAGCTTAGGGCGACAGCCCTGCACCGACCTCGGTGCAGCGACCGCCCGGCGGTGAGACGTTCTCGCCACACTTCTCCCAGGGCCCTGGGGGCTGGTGGGACGTTTCGTGCCCCGCCCCCGCCCCGCCCCCGCCCCGCCCCCGGCTGGCTGGCAACCGCCCAGCAAGGCCCCTGCCCCAGGGTAATGCCCCGGGTAAGGGGCGAGTTAAAGCCCTCGGGCACGCCCCCTCCCGCAGCACGCTTCCGGCAAGCGCTCCGCCTACCTCGTGGCCGCGCCCCAGCCTCGTGTGCTCCCCGGCAGGTCCCGCCCACCACAGCTGGGATGCCGGGTCTCACGAGCTGGACTCGGGCGAGACCGGGAAGAGCCACGGGGTGAGAGCCTGGGCCGAGACAGGTGCTTTGGCTAACATCAGACGTTAACATCTTCCCCTGGGAGAGGCGAGTTACGGGACGCCGCCGCTGCGCTCCGGTCGCGGCCGTTCCCCGCCCTCTACCCTCTCTGCCTTTCCCCCTTTCCAGATAGGAAGTCTTGTATCTCAGTGAAGGTAGAGGGAGAAGAGGAGGAAATGTGGTCCAAAGTGGGCCAGGGTGGAGGCGGGGTGGGAAGGACGAGGAGGCGGCGGCGGCCCGGAGCCCAGGAAGCAGCAGCTGGGCTGTCCTCCTGAGGTCCCTGAGGAGCAGCAGCCCGGGGACAGGCAGCAGCGCCCCTGCCACACCACGTTCCTGGCCACACCCCCTCCCTGGCAGCTTTTACACCGCACGGAATACTCGCACGCGTCCCTTCCGTGTCCGGCGTGCTTCTGGAGATGCCTGGTTCTCCAGGGGCTCGGTTGCCTCTGGATAGCTTCCGGAGACCCCCCCCCCCACCTTCTTCAGGGCCAAAAGCCATCTAGCGGGCCCAAGGCCACCCCGGCCCCCATCCCAAGACTCCGGGGTGAGAGCCGACTACTGGGCATGAAGGTAAATATTTTCATGCAGTATTTAAATCCAAGTAGGGAAACATTGGCAGGAAGCCAGTTTTAAATAATGTTTTAGTAGAGCTGTGGACGATGCACGGTGGAGCAGGTACAGGATCAGGTCCTACCTATATTTAAATTTTGATAATTTCGGGGCACCTGGGTGGCTCAGTCGGTTAAGCCTCGGACTTCAGCTCAGGTCATGGTCTCATGGGGCGGGTGCCAGCGGAGCCCCACGTGGGTCTCTGTGCTGACAGCTTAGCCTGGAGACTGCTTCGGATTTTGTGTCTCCCTCTCTCTCTGCCCTTCCCTGGCTCACGCTCTCTCTCGGCCTCTCAAAACTAAATAAATAAATTTTGATAATGTTTAAGTCATGAGTTATTTTTGCAATAACTTGTTCATGTTAAATACTGCATTAAAACATGTATGTTGATTACGGATTTACTTGACTCCACATTAAATTTTGCATGGGACCCAAAACTGTCCCCTAAAGCCAGCCTCAAACTGGGTATTACAGAAAAGTGTCCTGGGGGAGGGGGAGGGGTATGAAGGGGAGAGAAATTTTAAAACAAGCATGAAATAACATCCGTATATTTAATCCACATCTCTGAAGACCAAAACCCTGGTGATTTTCTCCTCTCAGAAAGGAGCTTGCAATAAGCATGGGTGTGAATGAAGCCAGGGTGCAGGTGAGTCCATCTGAAAAAAGCACTTGGGCCAGACAGCCATTCTAAAACGTGCTTCAGGGCTTTTGTCCTGGACATTCTCATGTTGGTTTGTTTCTATTGCTTTTTTCCATTACTGGAATATAAGTTTTGAATTTGGGGACTTTAAGGGATAGAAAATGGGATAAATTCCAGTTTATGGAAACTGCCCATTACCAGTGGAAACATGAGTTCCTGGAGGAAAAAAAGAAAAAAGAACATTTTTCCCACACCTGTACTATACATGCACGTATTTTTCTTTTTTTGCAACAAAGCTCAATTCCTAACAGCAATCCTTTGGGGTGGATGGTAACCCTCCATAAAGGAATGTTTCTGTCTCCTGTGTAGTCATGTTGGGACTCCATCTGCCCCGGAAGTATTTACATTAATGCACTGAGGAGCTGGGTTAGAAGAGTTCAATTGTACTCAATTCTTTAAAATGTTTAAAACCAAGCAGAACCTCTGAACTAAAAGGAGTAATCTTTGTAAGTATGTTGGCACTGGTGCAAGGGAGTAATTCGTTCACAGAATACAGGCCAGGAGTGCCTAATGTCTGCTTAGTTATGTTGAAACTGAAGGAGGAAGAGAGCTTCAAGTCCAAGTCCTCCTATTGTTGCTTTTAAGCATTCAGTAAAGCAACGTAGGAAGTGGCATCCCTAAATTTGTCTAAAACAAAACAAGGAACTACGAATGAGCGTCCGCTGACCTAAAAAGGGTGAAAATGGCAGTTCTGACCTACACGTTGCAGATACCACACAAGTTCGATGTTATGAAACTACCAAAGGCAGAAGTGAATATTCTCTTAAAGAATTTCTAACATCTAAGGATTTTTTTCCCCTTTCGGCAGTACAATTATGAACAAGTGGGTTTTGTGGAATTTGCTGGGGGGTGGGGCAGATCTGTACCTGTGTTAATTTGAAATACTTTTTCATTTTCCCAAGCGGTGATGACTTGTAGGTCACGGGATCAAAAAGCGACTGCTTGAGATGATAGAAAACCGGAAGTTGCATCACAGAAGTATTGGTAGGGGGAACACCAGGAGGAGCTTATCGCCGGCTTTTCTGCAGAGCGTGTGTGAGTGCACTGTTGGAAACAGGCTGTAGAGCTAGTGATGGGGTGTCTGAAAAGCAGCTCAACAAAGCAGGCCACGTGAGGCCACAGCTGGCCTCCCCAGTCTGGCCAGGGCTTGGGAGGCCAGGCCTCTCTGCTTTCTCAAACAGGCAAAGCAAACTCAGAGAAAACGAAAAAAGTTGCTGACTTGCTTTCACTGGGTTTACATACTGGTCTCTTAATGGAGTTCTGAAAGAAGAGCCACAAGAAAGAAAAAGGGAAGAAAATGTTCTCATCTACTTTCAAACTCTTAATGTATGCTTTTCCCTTTCTCTTTTGCAAATGTAAGAGACTCGTTTTACGAACCAGTACTGGGAATAGAGACCCGATAAACTGGCCCAGATGACAGCCCGCTGTGGGCTCTGGCTGTTTATGGGTTTGACCACTGGTACATTTGAATCTCCCCCAAATGAGCTCTATTACCCTGGCCTTAAGATTATATACTCATGCGGAGGAAGGATCCTAGATCCTGAATCTGAGAGCAAAAGTGAGGAGTCAGACAGGGAGAGGAGACCCACAGTGTCACAATTTATAGTCGGGAGACTTCCAAAAGGATTAAATACAATGTAAATTCCATTAACCAGGGTGCTGAATGGACAGTGAGGTCAACTGACAGTTTTTAAAATTAATTTTATTGAGACATAATCAACATATAACAGTTTCACATGTACAACATAGTGATCTGTATACATTGCAAAATGATCACAGTTAAGTCTAGTTAACATCTGTCATCAGTTACAAAAATTTTTTTCTTGTGCTGACAGCTTGAAGGTCTACCCTCTTAGCAACTTTCAAATATGCAAAGTAGTATTATCTTTTTAATTATTATTTTAGAGAGACAGAGCGTGCGAGTGGGGAAGAGGAGGAGAGAGCGAATCTTAAGCAGGCTCCATGCTCAGCATGAAGCCTGATATGAAGCTCAGTCTCACGACCATGAGATGATGACCTGAGCCAAAACCAAGAGTCTGATGCTCAACCAACTGAGCCACCCAGGCGCCCCGCAATGCATCGTTAATAACTATAGTCACCATGCTGTACATTACATCCCCATGACTTATTTTATAACCAAAAGTTTGTACCTTTTAACCCCCTTCACCCATTTCTCCCACCCCCTCCCCACCTCTGGCAAATGCCAGTCTGTTCTCTGAGTTTGGTTTCTTTTGTGTGTGTGTGTGTGTGTGTGTTAGCTTCCACGTGTAAGATCATACCATGTTTGTCTTTCTCTAATTTAGCACAATGTCCTTGAGGTCCATCCATGTTGTCGCAAATGGCAAGGTTTCACTCTCTTTTACGGCTGGATAATACTCCATTGTGTGTGTACGTGTACACACAGGACATTTTCTTGGTCCATTCATCCACTGATGGACACTTAGGTTGTGTCCGTATCTTGGCAACTGTAAATAATTCTGCAGTGAACGTGGGGGTGCCACCCATCGACCTGATTCTAAAATGCCTAACGCCACTCTCCTGCCATAGGAACTGGTGATGGGAACTGGGGTCTCCTCGTGACGGAGAAGAGCCAGCAGGACCCAGGGTGCTCCACCACTCTGGGCAACACCACCTTCCACCCAGAATCCTAAAGCGGGGGCTAGAATCAGGTCAGTTGACAGGGTCCTGAACCCAGGAACGGTGAAGGGTGGGGGCAGGCTGGCACATGCAGAATTGCTGATGGCATGCCGCTTTCCCTCCAAACTGCTGACAGGGCAGAAATGGAGCTGTAATGAATTTGAACTTAGTTCAGCTTAGCATTAAAGGCTAAAATACCGAGACAGTGTCCAGAGCTTCAGCAAGTCTCATATTCCAGCTAGAGGAGCCACAAGCTTCCTTAGCCTCCTTACCAGACCACCTTTTTTTTAACGTTTATTTTTGAGAGAGAAGAGACAAAGAAAGAGAGAGAGAGAGAGAAAGAATCCGAAGCAGGCTCCAGGCTCTGAGCTGTCAGCACAGAGCCCGACATGGGGCTTGAACTCACGAACTGTGAGATCACGACCTGAGCTGAAGTCAGATGCTCAAGTGACTGAGCCACCCAGGTGCCCCCATCCCAGACCACCTTTTTAACTCTCATGAGGTTTCAGAGGATGACTCTTTAGTCATCCTTAAAGAAACCTTCTAAAAATCTAATGTGCACCTACTGATTAGCTACCTCAGACTGAAGATGGGCTTTACAAATAAGGGGCTTTTATTTTATTTGAGAGAGAGAGAGAGAGACAGACAGACAGACAGACAACACATATCCCAAGCAGGCTCCACGCTCCATGCAGAACCTGACACAGGGCTCAATCTCATGACTATGAGGTCATGACCCGAGCTGAAATCAAGAGTCAGACGCGACTGAGCCGCCCAGGCGCCCCTCCCTCAGACTGACTTTCAAAAGTCAGTCTGCTTTTTACCATGCTCAGCTCTGCCCATCAGCAGGTAGCTCTAACGAGGAGGGGGCAGAGCATCTGGATGGCTGATGGTCTGCTGTCAAGACGATAACACTGCTTTATGCTGTTAGCAGGCAAAGCATAACAGCAAGGACACCATGCAATTCACTAGTCTTGCATCCAAGGCCTGGAAAATCATTAAAGAACATTTAAAGTGGGAGAAGAAAAGCAAAGCAATGAGCCTAGACCAGAGCTTGGCACAAAGTCCATGCTCACGAAGAGTGAGCTGAACAGAGGGAGTGCAGTATTAACTTTCCGAAGATATTTTAGCAATAATGAAATTTCTCCCATTGTGGTTTAAAATCTCAATAGCATATAGATTGGTACGTTGTGTTTTTCTATTAAGACAGTAATTTTTCAATATACTAAACCAATCCTTTTTTTCTCTCTGACTGAAGGTTTGGTTCAAGAATACGAGGGCCAAGTGCTGGCGACATCAGAGGGTTTTAATTCTCAGAAATATGTCCCCGTTGCCATGGGTCACCTTTCTGTCATAATCTTACATGCACCCTATAATGCTGCTTTTCTTCTGGAGCCCAAATCGAGAGGGGTTCTTCTGGTGCCCCTGCAGCCCAGAACACCCACGGCTAATCTATTGGGTGAGATAATGGTATTGTGTTTAAGTAAGAAAATGATAAAAAAAAAATTATTTTAGAGACAGAGCATGCGAGCAGGGGAGAGGGGCAGAGGGAGAGAGAGAGAATCCCAAGCAGGCTCCACACTCAGCACAGAGCCCGATGCGAAGCTCAATCTCATGACCGTGAAATCATGACCCAAACTGAAATCAAGAGTTGGACACTGGGAAAAGGGTCAAGATGGTAGAGGAGCATGGAAGTTCTCAGCTTCTCTCATCCCTGAAATGCAGCTAGATCAGCACCAAACCACTTTGCACACCTAGAAAATTGACTTGAGGATTAACACAACAATCTGTATAACTTGAGCCACAGAACTCGGCAGGTACATGGTGCAGAGGTGAGCTGGGGGGGAGAGAAGCCCTGGAGGGTAAGGAGCTGTATTTGCAGAGAGAAGACAGAGAAAGGGGGGAGAGTACAGGAAAAGCACTCCCCACACAAGTAGCTGGAGAGAAAGAGAGTGGGAACACCCACAAGTGATGGAACTTTCAAGGGAGAATGGAGAAAGGAGAGAGTGTCAACACCACCAGGACTCTATAAACAGGGGAAAGCAGTGTCGGAAATTCCGCAGCTCAATACCTGGTGGTGCTCTGGTGGGAAGGGCGAATCACCTTGCAGGCAGCGAGGTCTGAGGGGTCTGCAGGCTACACAGGGAGAGGCAATTCCCCTGCTGGGAGGACATTTGGTAGAGGCCCTATAGCCTCCCCACAGGCAAAGGTCCCAGCGGACCCCAGAGAACAGCCACGTTTGCTGGTACTGGAACAAAAAGGCCAGGGGGCGGTGAAACCTGGCACTGGCTGTGTGTTGTGTTTTGCCATAATCTCTAAACCTCTGCTGTTTCGGGATCCCACGAACATTCCTTGGGGCAAGCCGGCACCCAGACACAATCGCACGAACGTTCCCGGGGGGCAGCTGGCACCCGGCCACTGCATGGCGAGACCCTCCCCCAGAGGGACGGAGTGGGTCCAAGTTGTAGGGCTCTCTGAGGTGAGGGGTCTGGAAACACAGCCCCATCTGAGATATAATTCAGGAGGGAAGTGCTGCCTGGCGGGCTGATGGCTTGGACAACATGGACAGTGTGGAAGCGGGGAGTGGACAGAAGCCGGAGACAAAAGAAGGGTGCTTGACTTCTGGTCAGTGAGAGCACAGATTTCTAATACCAGACGGGGGAGCTGGGTGATGCCATTTTCACCTCTCCTGCACATGCATATACACTGCACCACACCAATCCACCCCAGCAAGTTATGCGGTGCCACCTAGTGGAGAACGGAGCTATTACACCAAGCACCGCGCAACTGCGCCAACCAACCTCACCACACATCTCTCCTCCTGCTTAGTGTAGGAACTATAAAGTGCTTCATAGTTAGACTTCTAGAGAAATGGATGTAATTTCATTCGGATTTCATTCCGTTTGTTGGTCCATCTATTTTTTTCATTTCTTATTCTTTCGCATTCTTGGGTACAGAAAGAGAAAAAAATATTTTTATTTTCCATTAACATTTTTTAAATTTTTTTTTTTTAATTTATTTTTGGGACAGAGAGAGACAGAGCATGAACGGGGGAGGGGCAGAGAAAGAGGGAGACACAGAATCAGAAACAGGCTCCAGGCTCCAGGCTCCGAGCCATCAGCCCAGAGCCTGACGCGGGGCTCGAACTCACAGACCGTGAGATCGTGACCTGGCTGAAGTCGGACGCTTAACCGACTGCGCCACCCAGGCGCCCCGTTTTTTAAATTTTTTTACTGTGTTGTTTATTTCTTGTAAATTTTTTTATTCTGTTTTACTTCATTTTATTCTATTTTATTGTATACATCTTTTTAAGGTTTAAACATTTTCTTTTTTTCTTTTCCTTTTTTTCCCTTTTTTCTCTATTCTATCAAGTTTCTTCCAACAAGACCAAAACACCTAGGATCCAGCTTCCTTTATTTGACTTTTTGGTGTTGTTTTAATTTTTTAATTTTAATATTCTATTTTATTAATTCTTTTTATTTCTCCAAAATGACAAAACAAAGGAATTCACCCCAAAAGAAAGAACAGGAAGAAATGACAGCCAGGGACTTAAGCGACACAGATATAAGCAAGATGTCTAAACTAGAATTTAGGATCATGATAATAAGAATACTAGCTGGGATTGAAAAAAGCATACAATCCCCTTCTGTGGAGATAAAAGAAGTAAAATCTAGTCAGAACAAAATGAACAATGCTATAACCGAGATGCAAATCTCAAATGGATGCCATGGCAGCAAGGATGGACAAAGCAGAGCAGTGACTCAGTGATATAGAAGACAAAATGATAGAGAATGAAACAGTAAAAGAGACGGAAACTAAGGCAAAAAAGCACAACACAAGAATTAGAAAACTCAGTGACTTATTGAAAAGGAATAACATCCAAATCATGAGAGTCCCAGAAGATGAAGAGAGAAAAAGGGGTAGAAAGTTTACGTGAGCAAATCACAGTGGAAAACTTTCCTAACCTGGGGAACATACAGACATCAAAAATCCAAGAAGCACAGAGAACTCCTATTAGATTCAACAAAAACCGACCATCAACAAGACATATCATAGTCAAATGCACAAAATACACAGACAAGGATAGAGTTATGAAAACATCAAAGGAAAAAAAGTCCTTAACCTATAAGGGAAGACAGATCAGGTTAACAGTAGACCTATCCACAGAAGCTTGGCAGGCCAGAAAGGAGTGACAGGATATATTCAACATGCTGAATCAGAAAAAATATGTAGCCAAGAGTAGTTTATCCAGCAAAGCTGTCATTCCAAATAGAAGAAAGGAGAAAGAGTTTCCCAAACAAAAAGTAAAGGAGTTCATGACCACTAAACTAGCCCTGCAAGAAATTTTAAGGGGGACTCTCAGAGGGGAGAAAAGACAGAGAAAAAAAGACCAAAAGGAAAAAAAGACTAGAAAGGACCAGAGAACACCACCAGAAACTCCAACCCTACATGCAACATAATGGCAATGAATTCATATCTTTCAGGATTCTATCTAAATGTCAATTGACTAAACTCCAATAAAACACAAACAGTAACAGAATGAATAAGAAAACAAGATCCATCTATATGCTGCTTACAAGAGACTGATTTTTTTAATGTTTAGTTATTTTTGAAAGACAGAGTGTGAGTGGGGGAGGGGCAGAGACAGAGGGAGACACAGAATCTGAAGCAGGCTCCAGGCTCTGAGCTGTCAGCACACAGCCCCACATGGGGCTTGAATACACAGAAAGCAAGATCATGACCTGAGCTGAAGTTGGATGCCCTACCAACTGAGCCACCTAGGTGCCCCTACAAGAGATTCATTTTATTTATTTTTAATTTTTTTACATTTATTTTTGAGAGACGGAGTGACAGCATGAGCGGGGGAGGGAGCAGAGAGAGAGGGAGACACTGAATCTGAAGCAGGCTCTAGGCTCAATGCAGGGCTCGAACCCACAAACCATGAGATCATGACCTGAACCAAAGTCACTTAACCGACTGAGCCACCCAAGTGCCCCAACAGACTCATTTCAGACCTAAACACACCTTCAGACTTTAAGTAAGGGGATAGAAAAACATCTATCATGCTAATGGTCACCAAAAGAAAACCAGAGTAGCCATAGTTATATCAGACAATCCAGATTGTAAAATAAAGACTGTAACAAGAGATGAAGAAGGGCATTATATCATAAATAAAGGGTCTATCCACCAAGAGGATCTAACAATTGTAAACATTTATGCCTCCCATGTGGCAGAACCCAAATATATAAATCAATTAATCACAAATATAAAGAAACTCATTGATAATAATACCATAATGGTAGGGGACTTCAACACCCCACTTAGAGTAACAGACAGATCATCTAAGCAGAAAATCAACAAGAACACAATGGCTTTGAATAACACACTGGACCGGATGTACTTCACAGATACATTCTGAACATTTCATACTAAAGCAGCGGAATACACAAACTTCTCGAGTGCATATGGAACATTCTCCAAAATAGATCACATGCTAGGACACAAATCAGCCCGCAACAAGTACAAAAAGATTGAAATCATACTGTGAATATTTTCAGACCACAACGCTATGAAACTTGCAATCAAATGAAACTTGGTATCAACCACAAGAAAAAATCTGGAAAGACAACGAATAAGGAGATTAAAGAACATCCTACTAAAGAATGAATGGGCTAACCAAGAAGTTAAAGAGGACATTAAAAAGTACATGGAAGCCAATGAAAATGAAACCACGACAGCCCCAAACCTCTGGGATGCAGCAAAGGCAGTCATAAGAGGGAAGTATATAGCAATCCAGGCCTTCCTAAAGAAGGAAAAAAAGTCTTGAACACACAACCTAACTTTACACCTAAAAGACCTGGAAAAAGAACAGCAAATACAACCCAAAACTAGCAGAAGACAGGAAATAATAAAAATTAGAGCAGAAATCAATTCTATCGAGAAAAAAAAAAAAGATCAATGAAACCAGGAACTGGTTCTTTGAAAGAATTAACAAAATTGATAAAACCCCTAGCCAGTTTGATCAAAAAGAAAAAGGAAAGGACTCAAATAAATAAAATCAAGAACGAAATGGGAGAGATCACAACCAACACAGCAGAAATACAAACAATGATAAGAGAATATTATGAGCTATTATACGCCAATAAAATGGGCAATCTGGAAGAAATGGACAAATTCCTAGAAACATATAAACTACCAAAACTGAAACAGGAAGAAATAAAAAATTTGAACAGATCCATAATCGGTAAAGAAAGTGAATTAGTAATCAAAAATCTCCCAAAAAACAAGAGTCCAAGGTCAGATGGCTTTCCAGGGGAATTCTACTAAACATTTAAAGAAGAGTTAACACATATTCTTTTGAAGCTGTTCCAAAGAATAGAAATGAAAGAAAAACTTCCAAACTCATTCTACAAGGCCAGCATTACCTTGATTCCAAAACCAGACAAAGACCTCACAAAAAGGAAACTATAGACCAATTGCCCTGACGAACATGGATGCAAAAATTCTCACCAAGATACTAGCCAACCGGATCCAACAGTACATTAAAAAATTATTCACCACGACAAGTGGGATTGTTATACCTGGGATGCAGGGCTGGTTCAATATCTGCAAAAAAATCAATGTGATTCACCACATCAATAAAAGAAAGAATAAGAACCACATGATCCTCTCAATAGATGCAGAGAAAGCATTTGACAAAATACAGAATCCTTTCTTGATAAAGACCCTCAAGAAAGTAGGGATAGAAGGATCATACCTCAAGACCATAAAAGCCATATATGAAAGACCCACCGTTAATTTCATTCTCAATGGGGAAAGACTGAGAGCTTTCCTCCTAAGGCCAGGAACACGACAGGGGTGTCCATTCTCACCACTGTTATTCAACATAGTATTGGAAGTCTTAGCCTCAGCAATCAGACAACACAAAGAAATAAAAGGCATCCTAATCAGCCAGGAGGAAGTCAAACTTTCACTCTTCACAGATGGCATGATAATCAATATGGGAAACCCAAAAGATTCTACCAAAAAACTGCTAGAACTGATCCATGAATTCAGCAAAGTTGCAGGATATAATATCAATGCACAGAAATCGGTTGCATTTCTATACACCAATAATGAAGCAGTAAAAAGAGAAATCAAGGAATTGATCCCATTTACAATTGCATCAAAAACCGTAAAATACGTAGGAATAAACCTAACCAAAGAGGTGAAAAATCTATACAATGAAAACTATAAAAAGCTCATGAAAGAAACTGAAGAAGATACACAAAAAAGGAAAGAGATTCCATGCTCCTGGATTGGAAGAACAAATATCGTTAAAATATCGATACTACCCAAAGCAATCCACATATTCAATGCAATCCCTATCAAAATAACACCAGCATAGAGCTAGAACAAACAATCCTAAAATTTGTATGGAACCAGAAAAGACCCTGAATAGCCAAATACAAATCAAAACCGCAATGAGATACCACCTCACACCTGTCAGGATGGCTAACATTAACAACTCAGGCAACGACAGATGTTGGCGAGGATGCGGAGAAAGAGGGATGCTGTTGCATTGCTGGTGGGAATGCAAACTGGTGCAGCCACTCTGTAAAACAGTATGGAGGTTTCTCAAAAAAATTAAAACTAGAACTACCCAATGACCCAGCAATTGCACTACTAGGTATTTATCCAAGGGATCCAGGCAGCTGTTTCAAAGGGGTGCATGCACCCCCATGTTTATAGCAGCACTATCAACAATAGCCAAAATATGGAAAGAACCCAAATGTCCATCGACAGATGAATGGATAAAGAAGATGTGTGTGTCTGTGTGTACACACACACACACACACACACACACACACACACACAGACTGGAGTATTACTTGGCAATCAAAAAGAATGAAATCTTGCCATTTGCAACAACATGGATGGAACTAGAGGGTATTATGCTAAGCGAAATTAGTCAGAGAAAGACAAATACCATATGACTTCACTCATATGTGGAATTTAAGATACAAAACAGATGAACATAAGGGAAGGGAAGCAAAAACAGTATAAAAACAGGGAGGGGGACAAAACTCAAGAGACTCTTAAACATAAAGAAAAAACTGAGGGTTGCTGGAGGGGTCATGGGTGGGGGAATGGACTAAATGGGTAAATGGGCAAGGGGTATTAAGGAGAACACTCACTGGGATGAACACTTGGTGTTATATGTAGGGGATGAATCACTGGATTCTACTCCTGGAATCATTATTGCACTATATGCTAACTGACTTGGATGTAAATTATAAGTAAATTAAAAAAAAGAGTTGGGATGCTCAACTGACTGAGCCACCCAGGCGCCCCAAACTGTCTTTTTAAAAAAATTTTTTATGTTTATTTTTGAAAGAGACAGAGTGTGAGCGGTGGGGAGGGGAGCACATAGAGAGGAAACAGAATCTAAAGCAGGCTCCAGGCTCCAGGCTCTGAGCTGTCAGCACAGAGCCTGACGCAGGGCTCATGAACCATGAGATCATGACCTGAGCCAAAGTCGGACACTCAACCGACTGAGCCACCCAGGTGCCCCAAAAATGTTTTTTAAAGAGCTGCAGAGGGGCGCCTGGGTGGCTCAGTCAGTTAAGCATCCGACTTCGGCTCAGGTCATGATCTCGCGGTCCGTGAGTTCCAGCCCTGCGTCGGGCCCTGTGCTGACAGCTCAGAGCCTGGAGCCTGTTTCAGATTCTGTGTCTCCCTCTCTCTCTGACCCTCCCCCGTTCATGCTCTGTCTCTCTCTGTCTCAAAAATAAATAAACGTAAATAAATAAATAAATAAATAAAAAGCTGCAGAGATATTTAACATCAAAGTATGATATTTGTAATTTACCTTGGATAACTCAGCAAAAAACCCATATTTAAAACAAATACGTAAAAATGCTAACAGATGTTAAACCTGAGTGGCAAGTATATGGTATTAATCATCCTCAAAATGAAAAGGATATATTCATAATGAAATATATTCATAATGAAAAGGGAGGTAAACCCCATGTGTTTAGGGCAGGGGGCACACTTTCTAGGAGCTCAGTCTAATGGAGGTGATGGAGGTAAAGAGAAAAATAGAATCTGGAATGATACAGGGAAGCATGGGGTACTCTGGGCATACAGAGAAGTGTCAAAAGCAGGCGGACTTGGGGAGGGTGATTAAGGAATGGATGACCAGGAAAGGGGGGCTCTTAAGCTGGTTCTAAAATCAGTTTTATTACATAAGTAAACATTTATGTTTAAAAAACATCAGAGGGGTGCCTGGATGGCTCAGTCAGTTAAGCCTCCAACTTCAGCTCAAGTCATGATCTCATGGATCGTGAGTTCGAGCCCCCCGTTGGGCTCTGTGCTGACGGCTCAGAGCCCAGAGCCTGCTACAGACTCTGTGTCTCCATCTCTCTCTGCCCCTCCTGTGCTCTGTCTCTGCCTGTCTCTCTGTCTCTCTCTCAAAAATAAACATTAAAAAATTTTTTTAAATAAGTAAAGTCAGTTTTATTACAAAAGCACTGCATGCCCGCTGTTGAAGTGAGGAAGGCACGCCGCACGCAGGGAGAGACCGGCATCACAGGCAGATGGACTTCTGTACCAAGTAACAGAAGCGAGAGAAAGAACACGGACTACTGAGGAGACAGAAAGCACGTCTCAGGCTACAGAGGACGCTGCAAGAGTGACAGGGTACGTGTGATTAGACAGGGAGCCAGCAGGGTCCAAACTTCACCCTGAAGGCCACAGAGAGCCACTGAAGGACTGTAAGTAGGGGACAGACACGCTCACACTTGTGCTCTAAGGAAGTTCGCTCTTCCAGCAGTGAGGAAGAAAAGTGACAACGGGGGCCAGGAAACCCAGGTGACATCAGAGGAAAAGACACCTTCATGTCATGTGTCCCCAGAGGTGGCACCCTCTGTCAATCATCAGCCAGGAGAGGGCACAAAAAGGTGGCTTTTTGAGAGGCACCACCCCACAGGGGGTGTCTTCCATAAACCAGCTGCTGGCCCGAAAGGGTCCTTTATGATGTGCCTTTTTATTTATTTATTTATTTTTAATTTTTTTAATGTTTATTTATTTTTGAGAGAGAGAGAGAGAGAGAGAGAGAGAGAGAGAGATGGAGTGTGAGCGGAGGAGGGGCAGAGAGAGGAGACACAGAATCTGAAGCAGGCTCCGGGCTCCGAACTATTAGCATAGAGCCCGACGCGGGGCTTGAACTCATGAACCACAAGATCATGACCTGAGCCGAACTCAGATGCTTAACCGACTGAGCCCCCCAGGCGCCCCTATGATGTGCCTTTTTGAAAACGGCACCGAGGTGCCCACCGAGCGTGAGGATGACACACAAGGGCCGCTCCTCGGGGCCGACGCGGCCCTATGGCTTGCTCGCTGCCACACGTCTCCCAGCCCAACCTCGCCCCGGTTCTCTGCCACACGCCTTGTGCAGCCACACACAGCCAGTCGGGAGCCACGCTGCTCAGGCTTGAATCCCAGCTGTGCGACCCTGAGTGCCGCGCTTACCAGCTGCTCTGGGCCCCGCGTCCCCGGCTCTAGGACACATTCTACAGTTACCGCGCGGGGCAAGCAGCGACAACGAACACCGAGCGCTTGGCAGGGTGCCTGGCACGGAGGCAGCGAGCGTTCCACAACTCTTGGCTGCCGTTATTGCATTTAAGAACCTTCTTTGGAAATAAATTCTAAGTAGAATGAGTCGTGAAGCCAGGCTTGCAGAGCGATGCCGGCCTTACCACTGGAGTCCGTTTCAGAGTCAGAGTCACTGTCGCTGTCAGAATACTTCTTGCGTTTTCTTTTAGATGATTTTTTCTTTTTCTTTTTCTTGGACCTTTCTTTTGAATGACTAGACTTCCTCTTCTTCTTCTTTGACATAAAATACAATAATAAAATTAACTTCAGGGCACCTGGCTGGGTCAGTCAGTGGAGCATGCAACTCTTGACCTCAGGTTGTGAGTTTGAGCCCCACAAATTGTGGCTGTAGAGATTACTTAAAAATTTTTTTTAAGTATAAAATTATCTTCTGGGGCATCTGGGTGGCTCAGTCAGTTAAACGTCTGACTCCTGATTTTGGTTCAGATTTTGTTCATGGGATAGAACTCCATGTTGGGCTCTGCAGACAGTGCTGAGCACAGAGCTTGCTTGGGATTCTCTCTCTCCCTCTCTCTCTCTCTCTGCCCCTCACCCACTCTCTCTCAAAGTAAATAGACTTAAAAAAACATTTTAATATACAAAATTAACTTTTTTTAAAGTTTATTTATTTTGAGGGAGACAGAGCAAGCAGGAGAGGGGCAGAGAGAGAGGGAGAGAGAGAATACCAAGCAGACTCTACATGTCAGAGCGGAGCCTGATGTGGGGCTCAACCCACGAAGATCATGACCTGAGCCAAAACTAAGTGTCAGATATGTTCAACTGATTGAACCGTGCAAGTGCCCCACAAAATTAACTTCTAAACAAGATTTCTGAGTGTCAGTTTTATTGTATTTGAAATACTGAAAAAGAACAGAGGACAAGCAATTTGAGTAAAGGTAAAGTCTATTGTTCAACAACTTATGAACATTGTTTTTCAACTTCTTAATAAAAAAAGCTCTGCAGTATTTTTAAAATACCTTTTGGTGGCACCTGGGTGGCTCAGCTGGGTCAGTGTCTGACCAGCTCAGGTCATGATTTCACATTTGTGAGTTCGAGCCCCACATCAGGCTCTTTGCTGTCAGCACGCAGAGCCTGCTTCAGACCCTCTGTCCCCCTCTCTCTGCCCTTCCCCTACTTGCATGCTCTCTCTCTCTCTCTCTCTCAAAAATAAATAAACATAAAAAAGAGCCAAATAAAAGCCCCATGTCTCCTGCATTTGGCTCATACTACAAAAATATGTACCTTTTGAAGTAGAAACAGAAGTGGTGCTTTTCTTCGGCTCTTCATCTCTACTGGTGTGTGTTCATCAAAGCTGAACTGAAAGAAGATGGTTGTAACAATCAGAAAAGTGATAAAATATGAACCATACAATATTAAAAATATGGAATTAAAAATTTTCAGTAATGACACTGATTGTCCAAGAACCACTAAAAGCAAACGGGGGGGAGGGGGGGCTGGCTGGTGCATTTAGTTAAGCGTCCGACTCTTGATCTCGGCTCAGGTCATGATCTCACAGTTCATCAGGCTCTATGCTGATGGTGCGGAGCCTGCTTGGGATTCTGTCTCTCCTTCCCTCTGCCCCTCCCCTACTTGTATGCACATGCTCCTGCTCTCTTTCAAAATAAATAAACTTAAAAAAATTTTTAAAAGCAAACACTGAAAAAATTTTGTTCAAGGGTCTACCATCTTCATAATAATATAATAATCACTTAGGTTTGCATAAAGCCTTGGAGTTTACAAACTGCTATTCAAACTGAAAGCAACATGTAAGATTTATACTTTCAATGTTGCCTACAAGATACTCACGTCACAACTAAAGGCATCCACACTGAAAGTGAAGGGATGGAAAAACCTGTATCATGAAAATGGAAGCGAAAAGAAAGCTGGGATAACAATAATTCTACCAGGCAAAACAGACTTTATTGTTTTATTTTTATTTATTTTTTATTTTTAGTGATCTATATGCCCAACATGGGGCTTGAACTCATCACCCCGAGATCAAGAGTCACATGGCCTATGGACTGAGCCAGCCAGGGCCCCTGTTAGTTATCATTTTAAAGTCTATTTTTTAAAAAGTGCCCCTCCGCCACCTGGGTGGCTCAGTCGGCTGAGTGTCTGACTCCAGCTCAGGTCACGATCTCACAGCTCATGAGTTCAAGCCCTGTGTCGGGCTCTGTGCTGACAGCTTGGAGCCTGGAGCCTGGAGCCTGCTTTGGATTCTGTGTCTCCCTCTCTCTCTGCCCCTAACCCACTTGCATTCTGTCTCTGTCTCTCTCAAAAAAATAAACATCAAAAAAAAATTTTTTTTAAGCGCCCCTCCCCAGCTTGCTCACTCTCTATCAAAATAAATAAACTTAAAAAAAGTCTATTTTGTCTGGAGCGCCTGGCTTAGTCGGTAGAGTGTGCAACTCTTGATCTTAGGGTCATAAGTTTGAGCCCCACATTGGGAATAGAGATTACTTAAAAAAAAAAGACTAGCAAGACACAAAGAAGGACACTACATAATGATAAAGGTAATAATCCAACAAGGGGATATTACAACTGTAAATATTTATGCACTCAACATGGAAGCACCTAATAGTGAATACTATACTACCTGAATTACTATTAACAGACACAAAGGAAGAAATTGACAATAATATAGTAATAGTAGGGGGCGTTAACACCCCACTAACATCAATGGATAGATCATCCAAACAGAAAATCAACAAGGAAAAAACAGTGGCTTTGACAGACAGATGGATCAGGTGGACCTAACAGATATATTCAGAACATTCCACCCCCAAACAGAATACATATTCTTTTCTTTTAAAATTTTTTAATGTTTTTATTTATTTTTGAGACAGAGAGAGACAGAGCATGAGCATGGGAGGGGCAGAGAGAGAGGGGGGGAAACAAGAATCTGAAGCAGGCTCCAGGCTCTGAGCTTTCAGCACAGAGCCCAACACGGGGCTCAAACTCACAGACTGTGAGATCATGACCTGAGCCGAAGTCGGACGCTTAACGAACTGAGCCACCCAGGTGCCCCAGAATACATATTCTTTTCAAGTGTACACAGAACATTCTTTAGAAGAGATCATATGTTAGGCCACAACACAAGTCTCAATAAAGTCAAAAAGACTGAAATCATATCATGCCCCTTTTCTAACCACATTATAAAACTAAACATCAATCACAAGAAAAAATTTGGAAAGAACACACAAATACATGGAGACTAAATACCAAGCTACTAAACAATGAATGGGTCAACCAAGAAATCAAAAGGGAAATAAAAAAAAATACATGGACACAAATGAAAATGAAAACACAATGAAAATGAAAACACAACACATCTTTGGGATACAGCAAAGGCTGTATCTAAGATTATTTTAGCGATACAGGCCTACCTTAAGATGCAAGAAAAATCTCAAATAAACAACTGAACTTTACACCTAAAGGAGCTAGAAAAAGAACAACAAATCAAGCCTGAAGCCTAAAGCCAGCAGAAGGAAGGATATAATAAATATTATAGCAGATTGAAGACAAAACCTTGGGGAGGTCAGGCGCTGTCTCTCCTTCCCTCCCAGCCCGGTGGCTCCTCCACACTTGCGACCTGCAGGGGCCAGGCAAACACCACCCTCTGAAGAAGCCAAGTAGCGGACGGCGGCATAGGAGGACGCTGGGCTCACCGCGTCCTGTTGATCACTTAGATTCCACCCACACCTGCCTAAATATCCCAGAAAACCGCCAGAAGACTAGCAGAACGGATTCTCCAGAGCCAAGTGTAGACAAGAAGCCCAGGGAAGAGGGGCTCCTCCCAAAGTGGATCACCGAAAGAAAAGCGAGCTGAGCCTGCCCCTCCCGCCCCCGTGCACCTTGCCGATCCACCCCAGCTATTACACCAGATCCTCAGCACCACAAGCCTGGCAGTGTGCAAGTAGCCCAGACGGGCGACGCCACCCCACAGTGAATCCCGCCCCTAGGAGAGGGGAAGAGAAGGCACACACCAGTCTGACTGTGGCCCCAGCAGTGGGCTGGGGGCAGACATCAGGTCTGACTGCGGCCCCGCTCACCAACGCAAGTTATTCAAGATAGCACAGGGGAAGTGCCCCGCAGTTCCGCACCACTCCAGGGACTATCCAAAATGACGAAAGGGAAGAATTCCCCTCAAAAGAAACTCCAGGAAGTAGCGACAGCTAACAAACTGATCAAAAACGATTTAAACAATATAACAAAGCGAATTTAAAATAATACTCATAAAATTAATCGCTGGGCTTGAAAACAGTATAGAGGACAGCAGAGAATCTATTGCTACAGAGATCAAGGGACTAAGAAACAGCCAGGAGGAGCTAAAAAATGCTATAAATGAGCTATAAAATCAAATGGAGGTGACCACAGCTTGGATTGAAGAGGCAGACGAAAGAATAGGTGAACTAGAAGATAAAATTATGGAAAAAGAGGAAGCTGAGAAGGAGATAAAAAAAATCCAGGAGTATGAGGGGAGAATTAGAGAACTAAGTGACACAATTAACGTAATAACATACGCATAATTGGGATTCCAGACGAGGAAGAGAGAGGGAAAGGTGCTGAAGGTGTACTTGAAGAAATCATAGCTGAGAACTTCCCTGATCTGGGGAAGGAAAAATGCACTGAAATCCAAGAGGCACAGAGAACTCCCTTCAGACGTAACTTGAATCAATCTTCTGGATGACATATCATAGTGAAACTGGCAAAATATAAGGATAAAGAGAAAATTCTGAAAGCAGCTAGGGATAAACGTGCTCTAACATATAAAGGGAGACCGATAAGACTCGTGACGGATCTCTCTACTGAAACGTGGCAGGCAAGAAAGGAATGGCAGGAAATCTTCAATGTGATGAACAGAAAAAAATATGCAACTGAGAATCCTTTATGCAGCAAATCTGTCATTTAGAATAGGAGAGATAAAGGTCTTCCCAAACAAACAAAAACTGAAGGAATTCATCACCACTAAACCAACCCTACAAGACATCCTAAGGGGGATCCTGTGAGACAAGGTACCAGAGACATCACTACAAGCATGAAACCTACAGACATCACAATGACTCTAAACCCATATCTTTCTATAATAACACTGAATGTAAATGGACTAAACGCACCAACCAAAAGACATAGGGTATCATAATGGATAAAAAAACAAGACCCATCTATTTGCTGTCTACAAGAGACTCATTTTGGACCTGAGGGCACCTTCAGAATGAAAGAGAGGGGATGGAGAACTATTTATCATGCTACTGGAAGTCAAAAGAAAGCTGGAGTAGCCATACTTATATCAGACAAACAAGACTTTAAATTAAAGGCTGTAACAAGAGATGAAGAAGGGCATTATATAATAATTACAGGGTCTATACATCAGGAAGAGCTAACAATTATAAATGTCTACGCGCCGAATACGGGAGCCCCCAAATATATAAAACAATTAATCACAAACATAAGCAACCTTATTGATAATAACGTGGTAATTAAAGGGGACTTTAATACTCCACTTACAACAATGGATAGATCATCTAGACACATGGTCAATAAAGAAACATTCAGCATAAGGGCCCTGAATGATACATTGGATCAGATGTACTTGACAGACACATTTAGACCTCTGCATCCCAAAGCAACAGAATATACTTTCTTCTCGAGTGCACATGGAACATTCTCCAAGATAGATCACATACTGGGTCACAAAACAGCCCTTCGTAATTATACAAGAATTGAGATCATACCATGCATACTTTCAGACCACAGTGCTATGAAGCTTGAAATCAACCACAGGAAAAAGTCTGGAAAACCTCCAAAAGCATGGAGGTTAAAGAACACCCTACTAAAGAATGAATGGGTCAACCAGGCAATTAGAGAAGAAATTTAAAAATATATGGAAACAGACGAAAATGAAAATACAACAATCCAAACGCTTTGGGACACAGCGAAGGCAGTCCTGAGAGGAAAATACATTGCAATCCAGGCCTATCTCAAGAAACAAGAAAAATCCCAAATACAAAATCTAACAGCACACCTAAAGGAAATAGAAGCAGAACAGCAAAGGCAGCCTAAACCCAGCAGAAGAAGAGAAATAATGAAGATCAGAGCAGAAATAAACAATATAAAATCTAAAAAAACTGCAGAGCAGATCAATGAAACCAAGAGTTGTTTTTTTCAAAAAATAAACAAAATTGATAAACCTCTAGCCAGGCTTCTCAAAAAGAAAAGGGAGATGACCCAAATAGATAAAACCATGAACGAAAATGGAATTATTACAACCAATCCCTCAGAAATACAAGCAATTATCAGGGAATACTATGAAAAATTATATGCCAACAAACTGGACAACCTGGAAGAAATGGACAAATTCCTAAACACCCACACACTTCCAAAACTCAATCAGGAGGAAATAGAAAGCTTGAACAGACCCATAACCAGTGAAGAAATTAAATCAGTCATCAAAAATTTCCCAACAAATAAGAGACCAGGACCAGATGGCTTCCCAGGGGAGTTCTACCAGATGTTTAAAGCAGAGATAAAACCTATCCTTCTCAAGCTATTCCAAAAAATAGAAAGGGAAGGAAAACTTCCAGACTCATTCTATGAAGCCAGCATTACTTTGATTCCTAAACCAGACAGAGACCCAGTAAAAAAAGAGAACTACAGGCCAATATCCCTGATGAATATGGATGCAAAAATTCTCAATAAGATACTAGCAAATTGAATTCAACGGCATATAAAAAGAATTATTCGCCACGATCAAGTGGGATTCATTCCTGGGATGCAGGGCTGGTTCAACATTCGCAAATCAATCAACATGATACATCACATTAATAAAAGAAAAGAGAAGAACCATATGATCCTGTCAATCGATGCAGAAAAGGCATTTGACAAAATTCAGCAACCTTTCTTAATAAAAGCCCTCAAGAAAGTCGGGATAGAAGGAACATACTTAAAGATCATAAAAGCCATTTATGAAAAGCCCACAGCTAACAACATCCTCAATGGGGAAAAACTGAGAGCTTTTTCCCTGAGATCAGGAACACGACAGGGATGTCCACTCTCACCGCTGTTGTTTAACAGTGTTGGAAGTTCCAGCATCAGCAATCAGACAACAAAAGGAAATCAAAGGCATCAAAATTGGCCAAGATGAAGTTAAGCTTTCACTTTTTGCAGATGACATGGTATTATACATGGAAAATCTGACAGACTCCACCAAAAGTCTGCTAGAACTGATACAAGAATTTAGCAAAGTTGCAGGATACAAAATCAATGTACAGAAATCAGTTGCATTCTTATACACTAATAATAAAGCAACAGAAAGACAAATAAAGAAATTGATCCCATTCACAATTGCACCAAGAAGCATAAAGTACCTAGGAATAAATCTAACCAAAGATGTAAAAGATCTGTATGCTGAAAACTATAGAAAGCTTATGAAGGAAATTGAAGAAGATATAAAGAAATGGAAAAACATTCCGTGCCCATGGGTTGGAAGAATAAATACTGTTAAAATGTCAATACTACCCAAAGCTATCTACACATTCAATGCAATCCCAATCTAATTGCACCAGCATTCTTCTCGAAGCTAGAACAAGCAATCCTAAAATTCATATGGAACCACAAAAGGCCCCGAATAGCCAAAGTGATTTTGAAGAAGACCAAAGCAGGAGGCATCACAATCCCACACTTTAGCCTCTACTACAAAGCTGTAATCATCAAGACAGCATGGTATTGGCACAAAAACAGACACATAGACCAATGGAATAGAACAGAAACCCCAGAACTAGACCCACAAACGTATGGCCAACTAATCTTTGACAAAGCAGGAAAGAATATCCAATGGAAAAAAGACAGTCTCTTTAACAAATGGTGCTAGGAGAACTGGACAGCAACATGCAGAAGGTTGAAACTAGACCACTTTCTCACACCATTCACAAAAATAAACTCAAAATGGATAAAGGACCTGAATGTGAGACAGGAAACCATCAAAACCCTAGAGGAGAAAGCAGGAAAAGACCTCTCTGACCTCAGCCCCAGCAATTTCTTACTTGACACATCCCCAAAGGCAAGGGAAGTAAAAGCAAAAATGAATTATTGGGACCTCATGAAGATAAAAAGCTTCTGCACAGCAAAGGAAACAATCAACAAAACTAAAAGGCAACCAACGGAATGGGAAAAGATATTTGCAAATGACATATCGGACAAAGGGCTAGTATCCAAAATCTATAAAGAGCTCACCAAACTCCACACCCGAAACAAATAATCCAGTGAAGAAATGGGCAGAAAACATGAATAGACACTTCTCTAAAGAAGACATCCAGATGGCCAACAGGCACATGAGAAAATGCTCAACGTCGCTCCTCATCAGGGAAATACAAATCAAAACCACACTCAGATATCACCTCACGCCAGTCAGAGTGGCCAAAATGAACAAATCAGGAGACTATAGATGCTGGAGAGGATGTGGAGAAATGGGAACCCTCTTACACTGTTGGTGGGAATGCAAACTGGTGCAGCCTATCTGGAAAACAGTGTGGAGGTTCCTCAAAAATTAAAAATAGACCTACCCTATGACCCAGCAGTAGCACTGCTAGGAATTTACCCAAGGGATACAGGAGTACCGATACATAGGGGCACTTGTACCCCAATGTTTACAGCAGCACTCTCAACAATAGCCAAATTATGGAAAGAGCCTAAATGTCCATCAACTGATGAATGGATAAAGAAATTGTGGTTTATATACACAATGGAGTACTACGTGGCAATGAGAAAGAATGAAATATGGCCCTTTGTAGCAACGTGGATGGAACTGGAGAGTGTGATGCTAAGTGAAATAAGCCATACAGAGAAAGACAGATACCATATGTTTTCACCCTTATGTGGATCCTGAGAAACTTAACAGAAACCCATGGGGGAGGGGAAGGAAAAAAAAAGAGGTTAGAGTGGGAGAGAGCCAAAGCATAAGAGACTCTTAAAAACTGAGAACAAACTGAGGGTTGATGGGGGGTGGGAGGGAGGGGAGAGTGGGTGATGGGTATTGAAGAGAGCATCTTTTGGGATGAGCACTGGGTGTTGTATGGAAACCAATTTGACAATAAATTTCATATATTAAAAAAACAAAACAAAAAACAAAAAAAGATTATAGCAGAAATAAATCTTATAGAAACTATAAAAAGACAAAAAAAAAACAAAAACACAAAAACACACAATAGAACAGATCAATGAAACCAGGAGCTAGTTCTTTGGAAAAATCAACAGAATTTATAAACCTTTAGCCAGGCTCATTAAAAGAGGGGGGAGGGGAACTCAAATTCAGAAATGAAGAAGGAGAAATAACCAGTATCACAGAAATACAAAGGATTATAAGAATATTATGACAAATTTTATGCCAACAAATTGAACATCCTAGAAGAAACGGATACATTCTTAGAAACAGAATCTTCCAAAACTGAATCAGGAGTAGAAAATCTGAACAGATTGGGGCACCTGAGTGGTGCAGTCAGTTAAGCATCCAACTCTTGATTTCAGCTCAGGTCATGATCTCATGGTTTGTGGGATTGAGGCCCCTGTTGGGCTCCACACTAGCCTGCTTGGGATTTTCTGTCTCCCTCCCTCTGCCCCTCCCCTGCTCGCACGTGCTCGCTCTCTCTCTCTCTCTCTCTCTCTCAAATAAACATTAAAAAAAGAAAATCTGAACACACTGATCACTAGTAATGAAACTGAATACTCAATACTCAAAAACTCCCAGTAAACAAACAAACAAACAAACAAATCTCCCAATAAAGTCCAGGACCTGATGGCTTCAGATGTGAATTCTACCAAACATTTAAAGAAGAGTTAACCCCTCTTCTTCTCAAACTATTCCAAAAAAAAGAAAAGGAAGGAAAGCTTCCAAACTCATTCTGAGGCCAGCATTACTCTGATACAAAATCGGATAAAGACGCTACAAAAAAAGAAAACTACAGAGGCTCCTGGGTGGCTCAGTTGGTTGTGCATCTGACTCCTGACATCAGCTCAAGTCATGATCCCAGGGTCCTGGGATCAAGCCTTGTATCAGGCTCCACACTCAGCATGGAACCTCCTCGAGATTCTCTTTCTCCCTCTGTCCCTCTCCCTCTTCACGGGCTCTCGCTGTCTTAAAAAAAAAAAAAGAAAAGAAAAAAGAAAAAAAAATGACAGGCCAATATCTCTCATGAACACAGATGCAAAAATCCTCAACAAAATACTAGCAAACTAAATCCAACAATACATTAAAAAAAAGTCATTCACCATGATCAAGTGGGATTTATTTCAGGGATGCAAAGGTGTTTCAAAATTTGCAAACCAATGAACACAATGCATTAACAAGAGAAAGGAATAAAACAATATGATCATTTTAATAGATTCAGAAAAAGCATTGGACAAAGAACAGCATGATAAAAGCCCTCAACAAAATAGGTTTAGAGGGAACATACCCCAACATAATAACAGCCTTATATGAAAAACCCACAGCTAACATAATACTCAATGGTGGAAAACTGAGAGCTTTTACCCTGAGGTCAGGAATGAGACAAGGATGTCCACTCTCATCACTTTATTCAACATAGTACTGGAAGTCCTAGCCTCAGCAGACAACAAAAAGAAATAAAGGCATCCAAACTGGTAAGGAAGAAGTAAAATTTTCACTATTTGCAGATGACAAGATAGCATATATAGAAAACCCTAAAGACTCCACCAAAAAACGACTAGAACTGATAAATGAACTCAGTAATGCTGCCGGATGCAAAATTAATTTACAGGGGCACCTGGGTGGCTCAGTCAGTTAAGTGTCTGACTCTTGGTTTCAGCTCAGGTCATGAGCTCACAGTTTGTGAGTCTGAGCCCTGCATCAGGCTCTGCATAGAGCCTACTTGGGATTCTCTCTCCCTCTCTCTCTGCCTCTCCCTGGCTGGTGTGCACACACACACACTCTCTCTCTCCCTCAAAATAAATATACTTAAAAAATTAATATACAGAAATGTGTTACATGCCTATACACTAACAATGAAGCAGTAGAAAGAGAAATTAAGAAAATAAGAATAAAATACCTAATAATAAACTTTACCAAGGAGGTGAAAGACCTGTACTCTGAAAACTATAAAACACTGATAAAAGAAATTAAAGAAGACACAAATAAATGGAAAGGTATTCCATGCTCAGGACTGGAAGAAGAAACAGTGTTAAAATGTCCATAGTACCCAAAGCAATCTACAGATTTAATGCCATCCCAATCAAAATATCAACAGCATTTTTCACAAAACTAAAACAAGTAATCCTAAAATTTGTAGGGAACCACAAAAAAATCCCAAACAGGCAAAGCAACCTTGAAAAAGAACAAAGCCAGAGGTATCACAATCCCATATTTCAAAATATACTACAAGGATATAGTAATCAAAATAGTATGGTACTGACACAAAAACAGACACATGGATCAATAGAAGAGGATAGAGAGTCCAGAAATAAACCTACATACACTTCGATGGTCAATTAGTCTATGACAAAGTGGGCAAACATATACAATGGGGAATGACAGTTTCTTCAAGAAATGGTCTTGGGAAAACTGGTTAGCTGCATGCAAAACAACAAAACTGGACCACTTTCTTACACCATACACAAAAGTAAACTCAAAATGGATTAAGGACCTAAATGGGAGACCTTTCTGAAACCATAAAAATCCTAGCAGAGAACACAGGTAGGAACCTCTTTGACATCAGCAAATGATATATCTGATAAGAGGTTAATATCCAAAATTTATACAGGTGCCTGTGTGGTTCAGTCAGTTATGTGTCTAACTCTTGATTTCGGCTCAGGACATGATCTCCCAATTCATGGGATTGGGCCCCACCTCAGGCTCTGTGCTGACAGTGTGGAGCCTGCTTAGGATTCTCTCTCCTTCTCTCTGCCCCTCCCTAACTCACACATGCGCACTCTCTCTCAAAATAAATAAATAAACTTTAAAAAGTACCCAAAACAGGGGCACTTGGGTGGCTCAGTCGGTTAAGTGTCCTACTCTTGGTTTTGGCTCAGATCATGATCTCACGGTCCATGGGGTCAGGCCCTGCATCCGGCTCTGTGCTGACAGTGCAGAGCCTGCTTCAGATTCATATTCTCTCTCTCTCTCTGCCCCTACCCTGCTCATGCTCTCTCTCAAAATAAATAAATAAACTTAAAAATTATCCAAAATATATAAAGAACTCACACAACTCGGGGCACCTGGCTGGCTCAGCCAGTACAGCATGCGACTCTTCATCTCAGGGGTTGTAAGTCTGAACTCCAAACTGGGTGTAGAGGTTACTTAAAAATAAAATTTTGGAGCGGGGGGCGCCTGGGTGGCTCAGTGGGTTAAACGTCTGACTCTTGATTTTGGCTCAGGTCATGCTCTCACAGTTTCGTGGGTTCTAGCCCTACACCAGGCTCTGTGCTGATGGGGTGAAGCCTGCTTGGGATTCTGTCTCTCCCTCTCTTGCTGCCCCTCCCCTGCTCATGCTCTGTCTCTCTCAAAAATAAATAAATAAAACTTAAAACAAGTTTTTAAAAATAAAATAAAATCTTGGGGCACCTGGGTGGCTCTGTCAGTTAAGTGTCCAACTCTTCATTTCGGCTCAGGTCATGATCTCATGGTTTGGTAGTTGGAGCCACGTGTCAAGCTCCACACTGTCAGTGCAGAGCCTGCTTGGGATTCTCTCTCTCTATCCCTCCCTCTCTGTCTGCCCCTCCCCTGCTTATGTGCTCTCTCTCTCTCAAAATGAATAAACTTAAAATAATTTAAAAAAAATAAAATCTTTAAAAAAAAAAGAACTCATACAACTCAACACCAAAAAAATCAAATAATCCAATTAAAAAATGGGCAAAGGGGAGCGCCTGGGTGACTCAGTCAGTTAAGTGTCCGACTTCAGCTCAGGTCATGATCTCGCAGTTTGTGAGTTCAAGCCCCGCATCAGGCTGTGCTGACAGCTCGGAGCCTGGAGACTGCTTCAGAGTCTGTCTCGTCTCCTCTCTCTCTCCTCTCTCTCTCTCTCTCTCTCTCTCTCTCTCTCTCTCTCTGTCCCTCCCCTGCTCGTCGTGCTCTGTCACTCTCAAAAATAAATAAACATTTTAAAAATGGGCACAGGACCCAAATAGAAATTTTTGAGCCAAAATCAAGAGTCAGACACTCAACCAACTGAGCCACCCAGGCACCCCAAGAGAGAATGAAATCTTGCCATTTGCAACATGGACTGACCTAGAGTATATAATGCTAAGTGAAATTAAGTCAGAGAAAGACAAATACCATATGATTTCACTCATATGTGGAATTTAAGAAATAAAGTGAACAAAGGAAAAAAGAGACCAAAAAACTAGACTCTTAAATACAGAGAACAAGGGTGCCTGGCTGGCCCAGTCAGTAGAGCATCCGACTCTAGATCTCAGGGTTGTAAATCCAAGATGCACACTGGATGTAGAAATTACTTAAAAATAAAATCTTAAAAAAATTACACAGAACTGGTAGTTGCCAGAGAGGAGGTAGGGGAGGAAATGGATGAAATAGATAAAGAGGATTAGGAGTACATTCATTGACATGAGCACTGAATAATGTATAGAATTGTTGAATCATTATAGTGCACACCTGAAACTAACATAATACCATGTTAATTACACTTGAGTTAAAAAACACACGGAAGAATCTTGTTTAGCAAAATACATATTGCTAAGTAAAAGAAGCCAATCTGAAAAGGCTACATACCTACTATATGGCATCCTACTAAAGGCAAAACTATGAAGACAGTGAAAAGATCAGTGGTTGGAGGGGAGAGAGAGATGAACAGGCAGAGCACGGAACATTTTTTAGGGCAATGAAACTCCTGCGTATGGCAGTATAATGGTGAGTACACGTCATGATATGTCTGTTCCAACCCCACAGAATGTGCAACACCAAGAGCGAATCCTAATGTAAACTATGGACTGTGGGTGATTATGATGTATTGGTGTAGGCTCACTGATGTGATTTATATTTTCAGAAGAAACCACAGGGCAAATGTAGGGAACTATAAGAAGAAAAAACTAGAGACAAGAAGGCTGAGGAAAGACCTCATGATTTGACTCTATGTATATAAAGGACATATGGTAGAGCAGCAACTACTCTCTGTCCCCAAAGCAAGAAGAACCTAACACACTACAATATAAAGAGATTTCATTCTGTGGTAGAGAATTCTGAAACTGAATATTGTTAAAATCCTACAATAGGTTAAAAGGGGAATTTCCATATCATATAATCTTTTCCTCTGGAGATGATGTCTGGAATAATTTAAGGTATTGCCTAGAATATTATTTTTAGGGTTCCTTCCAACTCTAATTCTATGATTTCCGATTCTTGTAAGCATTTCTATTAAGAACAAGTATCTGTTTTGTTTGTTTTTAAAGATTTTATTTTTAAGTTAGTTCTATGCCCAGTATGGGGCTTGAACTCACGACCCAGAGATCAAGAGTCACAAGCTCCACTGACTGAGGCGTCCCTTAAGAACAAGTTTCTGATAACGCTTTATCACCCTGTCACAATTACAAAGTTTACCCACCAAAGCACATTGTCTGAACTCAACCTAAAGTAAACATGGAAGCAGATGAGAGGTGGGGTGCCTGGCTGGCTCAATTGGTACAGCACATGCCTCTTGATCTCAGGGTTGTGAGTTTGAGCCCCATGGTGGGTGTAGAGATCACTGGGGGAAAAAAAAGAAAGAGTTGAGAGGGAAGAAGCTGCTTATGAATAGCACCAAAGAGGAAAGAAATAAGGAAAAAGAAGCATTAAGCCTTCAGAGAGTACTGACTTTAGGAAATTGAACTAAACCAAACCATGCTAGTATATTCATTTTTAAATCCCTTTGTAATGCTAAAATCTGGCAAGCAATCTGCTACTGGGTTAGCTGAGAACAGAAATTCAAAATAATATAAACGTATCATTACACTGAACCCTTCTATGAATAAGAGATTAGCATTATAAATTATAATTATAATGAATATAATTTTCTTTAAGTTTATTATTTTGAGAGAGAGCATGTGAGCACACGCATGAGTTGGGGAGGGGCAGAGAGGGAAAGGGAGAGAGAGAGAGAATCCCAAGCAACGATGGGCTTGATCTCACAAACTGAGATCGTGACCTGAGCCAAAATCAAGAGTCAGATACCTCACCGACTGAGCCACCCAGGTGCCCCCCCCGAATTATAATTTAAAGAGAACATTTAGCATCCTAAAATATACTGGCAACATGTTTTAATTCTTACATATGTTCCATGTTTTTATTTTTAAAACTATTTTTTCTATTTCTTATAAAGTAATCTCTATGCCCAACATGGGACTTAAACTCATGACCCCAAGATTAAGAGTCACACACTTCACCAACTGAGCCAGCCAGGCGTTTTTAAAACATAAAGGATATAAGAGGATAAATCACAAGAAAGAAGAAAAATTTAAAACGTATTTAAAGTTCTTTACTTAATAAAAAACTTGACAACAGGGGTACCTGGCTGGCTCAGTGAGGACAGCATGCAAATCTTGATCTTAGGATTGTGAGCTCAAGCCCCACTTTGGGTATGGAGCCTACTAAATAAACGAATAAATAAATAATAAGATATTAAAATAAAAATGGGTGAATACTATCTTCAAAAAAAATCTGACGGGGTGCCTGTTAAGCATCCGACTTCAGCTCAGGTCATGATCCTGTGGTTCGTGGGTTTGAGACCCATGTCGGGCTCTGTGATGACAGCTCAGAGCCTGGAGCCTGCTTCAGATTTTGTATCTCCCTCTTTCTCTGCCCCTCCCCTGCTCATGCTCTGTCTCTCTCTCTTTCAAAAATAAATAAAACATTAAGAAATTTTTTTTAAAAAATTGACAACAGACTCCAGATTTAACAAATGTTATACTTATTTTAAAATTATATTTTTAAACAACCTGCTTTCAGGATTGTATTAGTCAGCTGTGGCTACCATGATAAAATATCACATAGTGGATGGATTAAACAACAGAAATTTACTTTCTCACCATACTGGAGGTTAGTAGTCCAAGATCAGGACTGATTTCTGGTAGAAATTTCCTGGCTTGCAGACTGGTGACTTCTCCCTGTGTCCTTACATGGCCTTTCCTCTGTGCACACAAGAGAAGGGAAGATATCTGGTGTCACTTCCTCTTCTAAGGATACCAGTCCTACTGAATCAGGGCTCCATCCTGATGACCTCATTTAACCTTAATTACCCTCTTAAAGGCTTTACTGCTAAATATAGTCACTTTGAGAATTAGGGCTTCAACATTTGAATTGGGGGTAGGGCGGGACACAATTCAGTCTATAACAAGGATTCTCTGGAGAAAGTCTTCATACTTAGCTCCCAAATCTGCAATCCTCTCTCACTTTAATCTCCCAGAAGATATAGGCATGCAAATTACAACTCAATGACTAAATTGTGTTATATGTATGTGTGTGTGTGTGTGTGTGTGTGTATCTCAAATTCGAGAGGTCCAGTTAAGTCCTATTTTCCCTTTACATTTTAAACTTTAAATTGACAAAAACTTGGCATAAATGTAAACTCAACACTTAGGAGCTGATGTTCTGAAAGTTCAAATGGTACAGACAACAGCCAGCCTGAGCAGCCGGGCTAGAAATGCAGCCTGGGAGGCTGTCAAGTGCATCCCTTCTGCCTCATGCATGACATAGCTCCTCACTGCTCATTTGATCTTCTGCAATATGTGACACAAACAGTTTTACATTCAGAAATAGCTTCATTTGTTTATACATATTTATGAAAAGAAAAAGAAGTCTGTTTCAACTTGGTTAAAACTTTAGTTTGCAGAAACCTGAGAATCAGTGAAGACAATTTAAAAAAAGGAAGCATTAGAAATAGATGACACTAAAGGGAGCCCTGAAAAGTTCCATGTCACAAACATTGTACTCAAGGAGATTCAGAGTTTCTTCCAACTCTATGTTTTCCCTTTAGTTCCTTTTTGGAAAAGGAGTACATTGTCTGTCTGCTCTTTGGAGGACAGTAAAAACACTTTTAATTTTATTATAATGTTTGTCATTTCTTCTGTTTTGATTTTTGCTGTTTTGCATAAACTGAAAAGAATAACAGGGGTGCAATTCCCCAAAATTTAGCGCTTATGTCTCTATTTGATTTTTCAAAAAAAATCCTTACAAAATTAATATATTTGGTTTCATTGTTTGAATAAATTTTTACTTCTTTATTCAGTGGAAAAGGTATTGTTACTACACAGAGTTGGACTCAGACGTTCTCCCACTTCAAGAAGCAATCTAAAAATAAACATACAAATAACAGTTCTTGGAATATATGAGGATAGGGGCCAATGCAAAGACACACAGTTCTTGCGCTATAAAGCCTAAAATTAAGGCTCATTATTAGGTACTGCCTTGACATCTGGGAAAACCAGTAGGGCCTCCAATGTCCTAACTGCAAATTCGCCTCCCCACTCTGCTTCTGCAGGTAAGGTCCCCTAGCCAAACAACCGTCTCTAGGACAAGGGAACAGGCCCAGTTCCAGATTATCCCTGCGCATCCCTGAGTGGGTCTCAGTACTCTGCCAGCCGATGGAGTTCATCTGTCCAATATCAGGTATTCTGTGTTCCACCTCCCCATAATCCTGGGAAGGAAATCCCTCCTTCACCAACACGGTGAATAGGACACCATCAAAACAGTCCATACTGCTGCCTGGTTGCATCTGTACTAGTAAGATAAATTACTTATCTTCCACACGCACAAATGCAAATTTCATCCAAGCTGTTCTTATATCTCTTACTTAGATTTCTAAAATAAGAAGCTGGTTTGGGGTGCCTGGGTGGCTCAGTCGGTTGGGCATCCGACTTCAGCTAGGTCATGATCTCACAGCCCGTGAGTTCAAGCCCCGCGTCAGGCTCTGTGCTGACAGCTCAGAGCCTGGAGCCTGTTTTGGATTCTGTGTCTCCCTCTCTGCCCCTCCCCTGCTCATGCTCTGTCTCTCTCTGTCTCAAAAATAAGATAAAAACATTAAAAAATAAAAATAAAAAAAAAAGAAGCTGGTTTGACTGGCACAGACCGGGGGCACCTTTCTGAAACATTTAACCCCTAGAGGCAGGTCTCTAGTGTACTCAGGACTGTTTTTACTCTTTCTGCTCCCAGGCATGAAACCCTAATAGCTAACAGGAAGGTACATTATGTTCCAGGCACTCAGTCATTACAACAGCCCTAAAAATATCAGCACTATTTTTATCCCCTTTCTACAGGTGAATAAATGAAGGTAGAGAGGTTAAGTAACTTGCCTGATGTTTTGACATTGTTAAATTAACATTTGTTAAGTGGAGCATAGGACTCCCCTGGATGGTGAGCCAAAGTTCAACAACAGACCACAAGAGAAATTCAAATAGAACAGTTAATTACTCATAAGGCCTGGAGGAAGTACACACAGCATGCCTCCAGAGGCCACACAAGGCAGTCAAGGCAGAGTACAGATGGAGAGACAGGACCTGGGGCGTGTGCTTTTATTAGGGTCTGTATTGCTTTGGAGTTCCCAGGTTAGGACCAGATCGGTCATTTAAACCAGAAGAGTGGGGTTTGGGTAAGCCCCACAGGGATCTTATCTAAAGGACCTGTAGGGCCTACAGGCACTGGGAGGCAGAGATAGTTGATCACAAGGGCTACTGGGGAAGTCCTATCAGGAACTTATTTGCTTGTGACTCTCTGTGGGCTACCCAGGGCATGTGCTTGCAAGAGGGGGCTGGTGTAAGTTTAAAGTGCCTAGAGGCCACCTGGCCAAACCAAACGGATGCCCAGGCAGCAGTACCATGGAGTAGCTTAGCTAAACTCTAGACACTCAAGGCCACACAGGTATTAAGTGGCAAAGCAGGGCTTCAAACCCAGGCAGTCTGAATCCAGGGACTATCCTCACTCACCTCCCACTGCTGGAAGAAAAAGAATCATCAAGACATTGCCCAACTGTTGTAATGTCAACCTAGCTCTCGATGTCTGTAATGTTTTTAAATTTTTTAATTCAATTTAAAATTTTTTAAGTTTATTTATTTTTGAGAGAGACAGAGCACGAGTGGGGGAGGGGCAGAGAGCGACGGTGACACAGAATCCCAAGCAGGCTCCAGGCTGTCAGCACAGAGTTCAAACCCAAGGACCGTGAGATCATGACCTGAACAGAAGTTGGAGGCTTAACCCACTGAGCCACCCAGGTACCCCAAATTTTTAATTTTTTTAACACATTCAAAGCCCTTAGTATGGTACCTGACACATTCCATAAACATTAGATATGAATATTTACACGGCAATAATGAAAACTCTTTTCCTTCTCCTTCTTAAACTACTTTTCCACTCACTTTCATTAAAGGAAAACTCATCTCACCCTCCCCTCATTTCTCAAGGTCAAGACCAAGACCACTTTTATTACTTTTTAATTTTTTTAATGTTTATTTATTTTTGAGAGAGTGAGAAAGCACGAGCAGGGGAGGGGCAGAGAGAGAGGGAGACACAGAATCGGAAGCAGGCTCCAGGCTCCAGCTGTCAGCACAGAGCCGGAGGCGGGGCTCGAACCCACCAACAGCCAGATCATGACCTGAGCCAAAGTCCTACGCTTAAGTGCCTGAGCCACCCAGGCGCCCCCAAGACCACTTTTAACAAGGCCTTTTAGGTAGCCTCATCTCAGGTTAGCACACTACTTTTTCTACATTCATCCAATCATGTCTTGGGAGGAAGGTTTTTCTACTTTCCAATTTAAACCTGTAATCTCCAGGCGCCTGGCTGGCTCAGTCGGTAGAGCATGCAACTCTTGATCTTGGGGTTGTGAGCTGGAGCTCTACATTGGGCATAGAGATTACTTAAAAAAAAAAAAAAAAAAAAAAAAAAAAAAAAAAAGCGCAACCCTTCCCAAGTCCCTACAAAGAATTTCTATTCACATATCCTGTTATCATCTCAAACCGATCTGCTCATTCAACACACAATGGCTGTGCTCTTACTAAGTGCTAAACACTGAATTCTGTAATGACTAAAATCCTCCTTTCCACGAACTCAGTCTAGTGTAGAATAAAAACATGCACATGAATGATAACACAACACAAATCAATGCTGAGCACAGAAATCTGCGACCTTTGGCCATGTCCGCCACCAGACCAGAGGTGGAAGGAGGTGGTGGGAGACCAGGGCACTGCAGGTGGGGGCCCAAGGATGAGTGAGAATTAAGGGAGGAAAGGGGCGAATAACGGGCGGCCGTGGACAGACTGAAGAAGAAAACGGGCGCAAGGATGGGAGAAGGGAGAAAAGCGCAAACGCTAAGAAGCGAGATGAACGATGAAGGGACTCTCAACACAGGTGGCTCCTCACCGCGAAGGTGGGTCCGTCTCACTCACCTCCCTCTCCTTGTCCCAGAGACCCACGGCTTATCGGTCCCGGAGGGGCGCGGGGAGCGGCCGCGACAGGCGGACGAGGAGGCAGAGGCGAAGGGGGTGCCCCGCGGCGCAGGGGGCCGCTCCGGAGAACGTGACCGCGAACGGGTCGGCAGGGCTGGTTCCGGGAGGCCAGGCTGAGGCCACTCCGCTGGGGGCCCAGGCCATTCCGGTTCCCGGACCGAGAGCAAGAGTGCGAGCGAGAGCGGCGGCCCCGCGGGGAGCGAGCGGATTTGCTGCGCTCGGGACTCTTCCACGAACTGCGACGCTTCCCCGCGGAGCCCGAGGCCTCTCATTACGGACTGCAGAGCGGGACCCTGGAGCTACTGCTGCCGGGGAAATAGGGCACTCTCTCAAGGAGCCTGGGAAAACCTCAGTTGCCTTGGCTCCCAGAAGCCACCTGCGCAACCTCCCAAAGCTGAGAAAAACTTAGAATTCGTTCCGGGTACGTCGGCAAAACCCTTCCCCGGGGCTACGTGGCGTCCAGCCTAAGTGAAAGGGGTGGTGTATCCGTGTAAATAAGCCGCCGCTGCCACCGGCTCCGAGCGCCCATCTTTCCAGTTCCGCAGCAGTCTCTCTCCCCCGACCGCGAATCCCCTCCCCCGCACCCCGTCTCGTTTGGTTAGGAGACCAAGTCTTCCTCAGCCTTATACTTGAAATAACCGAAGGGGAGGATGACGGACCACAGGATACATTTCACAGAATGGCCATATCAACAACACAGTCGATTCTGCTTGTTTCAGATGCTTTCTGTGCATACGTGTATGTAACATTTTATAATACTGAGCGCTTAGTGTGTCTCATATGTGCAAGTGTATAGATGGATGTATACATAATATATGCATAGATATGTGTGTATACATATGCATGTATAATATTTCGGAATGGCTCAAATGGAATAACATATTTTTTTCCCTGAGGATATCCTGAATTAAAAACAAAACAAAACAAAACAAAACTAAATGGGGAATGGGAAGAAAAAGCACAAAGTATTCAAAGTATTTCTACGCAGCTGACAGTGTGTTTATCTTAGTCTTGTCATATTTAGCAAAGAGAAAAAATACAGTAGGCCCACTTACATTTGAATTTCAGATAAACAACGAACAATGTTTTAGTTTAAGTATGTCCCATACAATAATAATACAGTATTAAATGGCTAATTTTTGTTGAAGAGAAGGTCACTATTGTACCTCCGCCACCACCTGTTAATTTTATTCCTTATAGTTTTTCATTTGCTGTTTCAGAAGGGGAAGGGGGAGGCCGCCCCTGGTATCTGCAAGGTAGCAGAACGCTCAGGCCATGATCTGTTGGACATAAACTCACACAACATTAACTTAAGAAGAAGTCACTAGGAGATTGATGAAGTGAGACAAAACAAAGCCAATTTATAATTTTGTCTAATCATAGCTAAAAAAGGTCACTGTGTCACTCAGAAAACACCAAACACCCCCCTCTCTTAGCCAAAATGGGTGACTGCTACTTTATCAATTACAGCTTTATTCCTGTTCTCTTCTGCCCTCCCTAGAGTTAAGATGTACTGAAGTGCCCAATGGTACAATTGTCCCTGCATCCTGACAGCAACTGATCTAGAGTGAACTCCCTCTTCCTTAGATCATCCCCCTAAGTCGCCCAAATAATACAATAGGTTCTTTCTAATGTCCTCTTACTGAAACACCCCACACTTGCCTATGGTGTGCCTTCTCCCTCCCTGCAAAGAATAATGAACTCAACTTGTCAACTACGGGCATGTGCCCAGTGATCTTTGATTGAAGGGCATTGATGCGTTCCACTGCCTAGAATGTTCTTCCTCGGATATTTTCATAGCTCCTTCCCCTTAGTTCATTGTGTTGTTTGCTCATACATCATCTTTTCAGAGAAGTCTTCCCCGACCACACTATTTACAATAGCGCCCTCAAAGTTCTCCAACCCTTTACGCTGTTTATTTTTCCTCACATGTCACATTGCTATCTGATATTATACATTTAGATGATACAGACACAAACATCTATGGTATGTCTTTCCCATTAGAATCTAAGTTTCATGAAGACTGGGACTTCGTCTTGAAGACTATATCCACACTGCCTACCACATTGCCTGGCACAGAGTGGGTATTAAATGATATGTATTGAACGAACATATGAACGAATGGATTTTTATTGTGTCAGGGTTTAGAACGGTTTCATTTTGTCACATATTCATCATCAACCTTGTCATTTGGTCTTAGTCGTCCGTTTAAATAGATTGGCTTGCTGCAAAATGTCTGTTCTTAATTTTTTTATTTTGACACGTGTCTTACTTGATTTGATTTCACGTTGCTGAGTAATTTTTCACAAAGAACTCATGGGGAGTATATTCCCTCAATTTTTTTTTCATATTTGAAATATGCTACCTGGTGGTGGTGATGGTTGTTTTGTTTGGTAGATCGTATTCTTGTCAGCAATTGTCCACTTCCTCTTTCTGAGTAGGAGGGCTATCTATCCCTATCCAATTGACTTTAAGAGGTTTTAAGAAGAATGAGAGAACCAGCAGTATCAAACATGTCACTTAAAGAGAAAATTGTTAGGATTAAGCAGAAAAGGGGATACAGATGAACAAGCAAATGTATATTTAGCACTTATTGGGTACCTGACACTCCTTCATTCAACATTAAGTAGCCATATCTACCTACCATTTATTAGATCCAGGCCGGCTCCACAAGAAAGTTACTGCTTGAGTTGCATCTTTCTGGAAGACCAGGCACTTGCCAAATAACAGGAGAGGCAAAGTGTGTGGCTATGAAAGGGATGGTTACTCCAAGTGCAGGGTTCTAGGCACAGACATGGAAGCGGTAAACAGCATGTCATATTTTGGAAACTGAAACTCAAAACAATTCTGTGGGAAGGTATTATTATCTCTATTTTACAGATGAGTAATCAGGCCCAAGATCACACAGCTATTGAGTGGCCGTATCAGAATCCTAACCCATTCACATCTGCTCCTCTAGTCTTCGTTTTCCTGCTCTACCTTACTGTGGTTTCTTCTGCTTGTGCAGTGAGCTTTCTAACTCTGTGAAACTAAGCAAACTCTGAGGAAAGGCTCTAGGACTTGATGAATGCCATTTTAAAAATCTTTTAGCATCATCAACAGAATATGTATTAAGCACCCACAAGATTCCCAGCATTTTGACACAGGAGAGGACAGTTGCTGTCCTCGTGGAATTCCTAATCAAGTTCAAACAAGGCAAACACTGACAATGTGGGTATACACCCTAACTGAGTCCATAATCAGCCAATCAAAAACCTTTCTGGAATGTGAAGCAGTTGATAACCTCCAAATCTGTTCTTTAAAATCTCCTGGGTCATTTCAAGCAGGATTAAGCCTGCAGATATAAAGGAAGTGAAAGGTGAAATAACTTGTCAAGAAACAGAAAATTAACCAAACTTTCCAATTACCTTGTCTGAAACGCAATTATTAAGGGCACTCAAATTTCTTGGTCTGCTCTGCTTTCCTACAAGGAACTTCCTTTCCTGATCATTGAAACCCCTTTAGTTATAGGTAGATTTTGTTTTGCTTTATTTTATTTTATTTTATTTTATTTTATTTTATTTTATTTTATTTTTTTATTTTGAGAGAGAGTGCAGGAGGGGCAGAGAGAGAAGGAGAGAGACAGAATCCCAAGCAAGCTCTGCACTGTCAGCACAGAGCCCAGTAAGGGGCTTGGGCTCACAAACCATGAGATCGTGACCTGAGCTAACATCGGACACCTAGCCGACGTAGCCACCAAGTCACCCCAGTAGCTTTTAAATTTTAGTTTAGCTTTTTTTTTTCTGGGCTGGTGAGGGGTGTGTGGTGAGGGACACAGCCAGAAGAGAAGAGGTTTCCTATGTGGGCTCCACATTTTTAAAGCCCTTTCAGGAAAGGGGGAAAGGCAAGGCAGTTCTTCTGGTGGCCTTGGTGCTATTAATGCTGTTGCAAAAGAAACTGTGTTGCATCTTCCAGTTTACTGAGAGGTAACCAACCGACACTTGGTATGAAGACCGCAGCTACTGCCACTGTGATCCGTATTTCAAATATATGTCTTATGTCTCATTTTAGTTTTTTGCCAACTAAGCTACTGAAAGGTAAATAGGTCCTAAATTTTCAAGAAGTACTTTGTCCTAGTTCCTAAAAACATTTTTTTTTTTTTGCTACTGAATTTTGGGAGAGGATGACTCAGGAAAATGGTCATTAATCTGCTAACTAGTTTGTTAAATCTGCTAACTCATTTTGTTAAGTACTCAATTCCAGGAAAATACTACCTTCTACTTTAGTTTCCTTTATAACAGTGGACTCCTATTTCCTGTGAAATGTCTTTATATTAAACAATGGAACTCATAATTTTAAGCCCTAATTAAAATAAAAAACCAACAATGCAGTAATTCTCACATTAGTTTCTCACATTACAAAATCTGGAAGAGCCTAAGGAATTTCATGTGAATTTCTTGTTTCCATGCGAAAATACAACTCTAATGCACCACTTAGGGGTTTTTTTTGATACACCACTTTTATATTTTACTATGTGGCTTTACTTTATTGAGGAGAATGTAGAATAGATTAGGGATGGATCGATGGTGACATTCTTGTCCAATTTCATGTTAAAGAAAATTAGATACAGTTAGATTTTCATCCTGGAATATGCTGACATTTTCAGCAAGATTTTTGTAGCAAGGAAGCACAGGGATTCTGACTGAAAGGTAAATAGGTGCAAATTCAAGTTTTGAGGAATGGTTACAATATTACCATATACATATATATATCCCTCAAAAATAAACATATATGGCTCCGCACCATCAGAGACATCACCAAGTGAGATCACGACCTGAGTCGAAGTTGGACTAACCGACTGAGCCACCCAGGCCCCCCTCCTATACATATTTTTTAAAAAAGAAAATGAAGGTAGTGAATGGCCTTAATTGTTGAAGAAAAAAGCCACTATTTTGGCTCCTTAGTTGGATACGATCAATAATCAGCCTAAAGGGAAATATTTTGCTCTACAAACACCCATTCTGTTTCTTCATTCATCATGGTACTCAGAAATGTATTACCGGAGAGTTTTAAAAAATTACAACTCATTCATGCATTTATTCATTAAACAATTATTGAACACCCGACTATGTGTCAGACACTAAAACCCTCTGAGGAGGAAATGCTAGGTAAATAAAAATAATAAATTAACAATGCAAGTATTAATTTATTCGTCTTTCAAGATATACAGCTCAAACAGGAATATTTAGTTGCTGTTTCCTTCTCTGTGTTCTGTACGTTGCACAAATACTTTTGTCGATGTTTGTGCACCCATCTACTGAGCTCTTTGGAAAGGGAGACCTTGGCCTACTCATTTTTGTATTCCACGCAACCTGAAGTTTGGTATAGCTCAGACAGGTGGTCAGTAAACGATAGCTGAAACGAAGGAATTTAAGATAGTACCGCTTCATTTAGTATTAAATTACGAAGACAGCCTGGTGTCCAAACACTAGATTTATTTCTTAAAAATAGTACTGTGATGTCGTTATCAACTTGTTATCCTAGAAACCTGAATCATCCTGAGTCGATCCATTTGATTTTATCATATGTATTCAGATTGTATTTCAAGGTGGCTTAGCATCCAAGAAACGGGCTGATCGAGCAGCTTCCAACTCGCAAACTCGTACAGTCTCTAAAAGTTTTTACGCCCTAGAGGCTGGCGCCGAATTTAGGTGAAAGCGACTCGCTTCCCTCCCATCCCACGCGGGTGCCGGCATGACCCCATCTTTCCCTTCCTTTTTTCCCACCCTTTCGCCCTCCGGAAAGGGCCGAACGCTCCCAGAGCTTCCCAGTCTCACTCCGCCCCCTGCGGAAGGAGCCGAAGGCAGAGCGGGACGCCGACGCGCGGCCGCCGAAGCGCGGCCGCCGGGAGCTCGGGCCCTTCCGGAAAGGCCCGAACCGCGTTCGGAGGAGGAGGGCGCCGAAGTGGAAGGCGCCCCCGCGCTGTGCCCTCTGTCGGCGGCGTGGGGCAGCTGTAGCAGCGGTGGCGGCAGCCGCGTCGACGTCGACCAAGACTGGAGCGACGTTTGAAGAAGCAGCCGAATCGCCACGGAGTCCGGCTTCTGGTTGTTGGAGGGTTCCCACCCGTCCGCGCGGCCCGACGAGGAGAAGCGGCGGCGCCGGGAAGCAGGTGAGGACCCGGCCGGGCGCCGGGAGAGGCGAGGGAGCGCGCCCGCTGCCTCCGTCGCCGGGCCGCGCCTGCGTTTGCATTCTCCTCACTTGAACCAGGAAGCGGCGGAGTCGGAGGCTCCGCTCCTCCGGCCCTTTCTTTGTGTGGGCCCGGGAGTGAAGGAGGGGACGAGCCCGGAGGGCCGCGGCGCGGTCCCCTCCGCCGTCAGGGGCCGGGGGGCCGCCGGTTCCCCGGGTAGGCCCGGCGCGTGGGGAGCCCGCCGCGGGGACCCACTTGGCTTTTCCCTCGCCCTCCGCCTGGCTTTTTGTGCCTGTTTTTTCTCCTCCTAGCCCCTACTTTGATTTAGAGCTTTTCTGCCCGGCCCATCCTCCCCTTCCGTCCCCTTCCCGGGGCATAACAATGCCGCCCGCTTGGCCTCATCCCCTCCCAACACCCCACCCTCGCGTTCGCCACCTTCCACTTTCCCCGGCTCGCCGGAGGACCCCTGCCCTCGCCGTGCCGGTCGTAGCTCCTCCTGGATTTCCGGGACGCTGCCTTTTCGCGTGAATTGGGGTGAAAAACGTCGGTTGCAGCCGGCCGGGCGCAAATGGGGAAGAGGGGGTGGAGTAAGGAAGATGGGGTGCAGCTGCCGCAGGGAGCCGCGTGTCGGCTTGACTCCCTCGCGGATGGCGTTTCTCGCTTTTCCACCTTCACCTGCCCTCGGTCCGGGGTTTGCCTCACAGTGACGCGGAATGGCTTTTCCTTGGGCAGCTCGCAGCTCGTGGGGAGGGTTCAGAGCGATCTGTGCGGTTCCCGGGCCCACCCTGACGGGGAGAAGCGGGAGGAAAGCCACACAAAATGAAACCAGTCCCCAGTGTCACCTGGACACGTACGTTCGATGCATTACCCCGTTCCAGGAACCCGTTTGCAAACGACAAAAATCGGATTCCGAAAAACCTGTCTACCCACTTAGCAGCGACTTCTGTCGAAATCCCCATGTTTCGGAAGCCCTGGTTGCTGGCTCGCTGTCCAAAGGTCACCCTCTCTGATGAATGCCTTTATGGTCACCTGGAAATCCTTGGTACTGTTAAACGAGCAACGCCTTATAACGGATGGTGTTTGAAATCCTCATTTCTAGGCTTTTTGCCTACTTTTTGTTTTTAAGCTGTAATTTTGAAAATTTCGAAGAGGCTTGAGATGCCCTGCCCTCCACGTGTATATAACTTAAGCACTGTGATGACAGTGGTAGTGTTTTGGTAACTTTAAAGGGAAAGAATATTAGCAATAAAAGTGTGTGTGTGTGTGTGTGTATGTGTGTGTGTGTTTACGTAAAGTACTTATCAGCTAATTGTTTGTACATACATAAAATATATGAAAGATAAATACATAAAAGCTAAATAATATATTTAATACATGTATGCGTTGTAAACAACTCCGCATCCTTATTACCAGGAGTATGTTCTGGAACACGCAAAAAAAGAATGTTTGGGGGGTGGTACACAGCATTGCTCTTTACTGACATCCCGCTCCCTTTTTCTAGAGTAACTGTCCGCTCTGTTCCAGTAAGTTTCTGTTTTCATTGTCACTAACACATCAGGTATAAAAAAGTTCTCCTACGGCTGCCCATAATTCTTTACCAACAAATTGAAATGTTTTGTGTTTTCATGCAAATAAGCATTAAGAAATGGTGACTTGTCCTTAGTCTTATTTTTTCACAGTAGCATCTGTTGACTTCACTTGAAACTCTTTACAAGTCACCTCTGGAGATTGTAAGAGTAGAGAGGTGAGGGGAAGGGGCAAGGAGGATGAGGAGAGGGGAGAAGGTAAAAAAAAAAAGTGTTTCATAGTTTATCTAGATGTGGCACTCCGATTTAAATAAGAACAGAAAAATAATGGGCAGTCTAGAGGTAATGATTGTCAGGGTCGATAAACACTAATTCAGTTTCTGGCTGCAGGGAGTAGCTTTTGAATATGTTCTTAAAGATGAGTTAAAATTTAGAAAGTATAGAATGGATATTGCACACACCAAGCTCCTCTGACACTGAAATCATTCATTTACAGGTGGAATAACTTCTGTGTGTTCACGACGAAGACTTCATAAAGTTTTAAGACCGTTAAAAATGAACTCTTAACTCTTCTTGAGGACAAAACCCAAAAAATGGAACCAAGAAAATTCATTCTAATCTTAAGAAATTCTCAGTGGTGATGCATGTATCTGAGATTCAGAGGAAGAGATATTACTATTCAAATCTGTAGATCAGTTAAAAACTTGCTTGTCTCTTCTCGGGGGGAAGTCATGAGATTTGTTGCGTGGTCCAGAAACCAGCCTGCGTGAACAATTTATATACAAGCCAAAAAGTTAGGCCAACCTTCAGTTAAAACCTGATGCCCGGCGAGGCCCACGCCATGCTGTAGCTTACATTCTGAATGATAAAGTACTTTTGTTTTTCTTTTCTAATCTTCTCCCACCCCCTCCTCCTCCCTTTCTCTTACAGGCATGGAGAGTAGAAAACTGATTTCGGCTACAGACATTCAATACTCTGGCAGTCTGCTGAACTCCTTGAATGAGCAGCGTGGCCGTGGACTCTTCTGTGATGTTACCGTCATCGTGGAAGACCGAAAATTCCGGGCCCACAGGAATATTCTCTCAGCTTCTAGTACTTACTTCCATCAGCTCTTCTCGGTTGCTGGGCAAGTTGTTGAACTGAGCTTTATAAGAGCAGAGATCTTTGCAGAAATTCTCAATTATATCTATAGTTCTAAAATTGTTCGTGTTAGATCAGATTTACTTGATGAGCTGATTAAATCAGGACAGTTGTTAGGGGTTAAATTTATAGCAGAGCTTGGTGTCCCATTGTCACAGGTTAAAAGCATCTCAGGTACAGCTCAGGATGGTAATGCAGAGACCTTACCACCTGGTTCTGGTGACAAGAACCTTGAAATGCCAAAATCAAAAGATGAAGCCCAAGATAACGGGGCCACTATAATGCCTATTATAACAGAGTCTTTTTCCTTATCTGCTGAAGATTATGAGACAAAAAAGATAATTGTTACCGATTCAGACGATGATGACGATGATGTCATTTTCTGCTCTGAGATTCTGCCCGCAAAGGAGACTTTGCCGAGTACCAATGCAGTGACACAGGTCCAGCCTAACCCAGGTTCCGTTGCTATTTCAGATGTTGCTCCCGGTGCTAGTAATAACTCTCCCCCTTTACCAAATGTCACACCTACTCAGAAACTTCCTACTGCTGTGAATCAGGCAACTCTGAGCCAGACACAAGGAAGTGAAAAATTGCTGGTGTCTTCAGCCCCGACACATCTGACTCCCAACATTATTCTGTTAAATCAGACACCACTTACTACACCACCAAATGTCAGTTCTTCACTTCCAAATCATATGTCTCCTTCGATCAATTTACTTGTGCAGAATCCGCAGACACCAAACAGTGCTATTTTAACAGGAAGCAAGGCCAATGAAGAGGAGGAGGAGGAAATTATAGATGATGATGATGACACTATTAGCTCCAGTCCAGATTCGGCCGTCAGTAATACATCTTTGGTCCCACAGGCTGAAATCCCCCCGAATGCCACTTTTGATGGACCATTGATACAGAAGATGCAGGTTCCTACACTTCTGCAAGAGCCACTTTCTAATTCTTTAAAGATTTCAGATATAATTACCAGAAACACTAACGATGCAGGTTTAGGATCAAAGCATCTAATGGAGGGTCAGAAGATCATTACTTTAGATACAGCCACTGAGATTGAAGGCTTGTCAACGGGTTGCAAGGTTTATGCAAATATCGGTGAAGATACTTATGACATAGTGATCCCAGTCAAAGATGACCCTGATGAAGGGGAGGCCAGACTTGAGAATGAGATACCAAAAACATCTAGCGGTGAGACGGCAAACAAGCGTATGAAAGTAAAACACGATGATCACTATGAGTTAATAGTAGATGGGAGGGTCTATTATATCTGTATTGTGTGCAAGAGGTCCTATGTCTGTCTGACAAGCTTGCGGAGACATTTTAACATTCATTCTTGGGAGAAGAAGTATCCTTGCCGTTACTGTGAGAAGGTATTTCCTCTGGCAGAATATCGCACAAAACATGAAATCCATCACACGGGGGAGCGAAGGTATCAGTGTTTGGCCTGTGGCAAATCTTTCATCAACTATCAGTTTATGTCTTCACACATAAAGTCAGTTCATAGTCAGGACCCTTCCGGGGACGCAAAGCTTTATCGTTTACATCCGTGCAGGTCCTTACAGATCAGACAATATGCGTATCTTTCTGATAGGTCAGGCTCTATGCCTGTAATGAAGGATGATGGTATTGGGTATAAGGTTGATGATGGGAAAGAACCTGCCGTAGGGGCCGCATCTACTCCTCAGAACAAGCCAATGACCTGGGAAGATATTTTTATTCAGCAGGAAAATGATTCCATTTTTAAACAGAATGTAACAGATGGCAGTACTGAGTTTGAATTTATAATACCTGAATCTTACTGAATTTGGAAGTATCAGAAACTCTGGTTTGCATTAAGGGGCAAGGGTTTCAGAAAACCTGTAACACAAATTGAGGTGAAAACGAGTTAATTTGATCTGCCACGCCATCTGAAGGCAGTCTACTTGGATTATTTGTTGATAATTTTTAGAAGCAAATCGTTCCGAAAGTTTGAGTAGAGATTGAGAAGTTTCCCCCCCTCCCAAGTATCTGTTTATATAGTTCTCTTTCAGCTCATTTTTAAGAGGCAAACAACAAAAGCTTGGAGAGATAGTTTCCTGAATAGAATTTTGAAGCAGTCTGAATGTTCTTTAAAAATAACTGGAGTTATTAGCTTACCCTAGTATATCTTCCAACTTTCCCCTTCCATGTTAGCACTTTACTGCTGAATTCTCAATTTTGTTAATATTGAGACTATAAATGTGTGTTGTGTTTTGGATATGGCATAAAAAGTAAACAAGAACTTCTAAAGTTGTTCTGGAAAATCTCAGAATAAGTCTCTGCTTGGTTGTGTATTCTGCTAGTCCAAATGGATAGCAACCTCCTGCCTCCCTCCCGCCATGAAGATGGCCATGCAGACAAGTGTCTCATCTGAAGAAAGAGTTTTTAGTTCATTAGAGTTAAGTTGTAAGTTTCACTTTTCTTGCCATTGTCTGGAAAAGACTTTGGTGGCTGGACTACTGTATATATATACCTTTGCAGTGCGGTCTCCGTGGGCGAAAGTGTTCACGGAAAACAAATCTCTGTATTGCAGACTGGAGGAGAGGAAGAGTTCTGTTGGTTTGTTTTGAATTCTGTGTTCTTACGTGATAGAGAGCGGAGGTGAATGGTGATTTCCTTTTTGTTCCTATGGTTAAAAATATTCCCTTGAGAAATTTCGAAGTTTGAATTTGAAAGCCACCAAATAAATCTTTCATTATGTATAAATCTTTATAAATGATAGATTCCATAAATGAGACTCCTACATATTTTAGGCGGGAGGCTACTGGTATATATTTTTAAATGTTCATATTACTTAGAATTTCTAATAGGAAGTTTTTGTTTGAAATAGTTGAATCCGTGATCTAGTATTTTCCTTTCGGCAAGACCTTTTAGGTTGTTACCCCTTCTGAAGTTAAGTTCCATTCCATCTGCAAAGTGCTGCAATATTATAGCAATCAGAAACTATATATGGAATGTTCTAGAGGCTTGTTGATTCCCATTTCTCTTGAGAACAATAAGTATACCTTTCTTCCTTTTAAAATGACACCTATTTAAACACTTAGAAAATAAAGTCAAAACTCACTGAAGTGCTAGTACTAAAAGGAAGCAGGTTGGAACAAATGTATAGCCTAGCCTTTGTAACAGGATTAACTTGTTGAACTTCTGTAAATTACTTTTTGCAAAGGAAAAAAATTAATAGATACTAAAAAAGATTGTTGTGCATAGTTGTTAGTCATTTGTAACCTTGCTTAAATATTTCTTAATTCAACATAGATATTTTCTTCTCTTTAACCACGTATTTTTAAAAATAGTCTATTTCTTGACTCGGAACTTAAAGCTTTAATCATAATTTCTCATGTATGCATCATTCTTCTGATGGCGAGCTAGATTTGAAGATAATGGTTTCAGTGTTTCAGTTGGCAGTGGAGGGTCTCAGGCCTCCGTATTTGCAATAATACAAGAAGAAAGAAAAATATTATAATGGTTTGCTTACAGAGGGCTAGAGTGATGTGCATCTGACTGTTTCCTGTTCTGTGAGTCTAGACCTTCAAACCATTTTGTAAGCTAATCCTTGGAAGATTTTTAAGTTACCTTACAATTTAAGACTGTGATCTCCGGAATCACAATATCTGTTTAATTTCTGTGTGGATATTGACAACATTACTCTTTGACTATACGGTGCACTCGGAAATATTTTCAGTGGAAATCTGTTTGAGTTTCATTAATGTTGTTTTACCAGTTAGACATAATTACTTCAGCAAGTGTGAATGATACCGATGCCAGCAGAACTTCCAGAACTTTCAAACTCAACTGCTAAGAAAACGAGTTGATCGTAACAAAACTTGAGAGTTTCTACAAGGCTATTATGACAAACCAGTTCTGTAATGGAAAACTCTCCATTTTGAGTAATACGGATCTAACTATTTGCTGCTGCTGTGCTCTATGTAAATTCTGAATATAAAACTTAAACTCTGTGCCTAATGAAGGTATCTTCTAGAGTTTCTTGGGAGAAGGAAAACTGGAAAATTAACTTGTATTTTTGCCAGAAGACTCTTCCCTGCGATGTATGTCAGGGTCTTCAAGAAGTTTCTATATCCAAAGTTCAGAATTCGTGTGGCATACTCGTTCGGGGCTGAAACCATTCACCCCCAGGATTCATTGGGTTGGAAATCTGTAGCAAGATTCTGTTTAAAACTTAACATGGTGTTTTCCTATTTAATATTTAGTTTTCTGGCTATTAGATCCCTTCTTTTTTTCTTTTAAGTTGGCTTCAAGTTTGCTCCTGTGCTAAATTACCTGTAAATGTTCTGGATAGAAACTGTTTGAAATAGCATTTTGTTAAAAGAGATGATAGAAAATGAAATGCTCAAAGTAAGCAAAGATTTTAAAATGCCATAAGAATCTTGCAGGATTTACTTTAAAACGTATTTGAAATGATCATTATCGTTTCAGTGGTAATGATCCCCCCATACAACTACTACGAGGAATTGATGTATTTTTTCCATTGTACCAAAAAGATAAATGGTTAAAAATGGTCAAGGTATTTTGTATTGTCAAGGCATGCATATTCTAAAGGATTAAATGTTAATTCAACAGCACTGGCTTCCTCACCTGTCCATCATCTGACTCTACCCAATACTGTAATGTTCATACTTGTACAATCTTCCCTGTCATATGACTTTAAGTTCTTTTCATTAACCATTACCTGGTATTAGTTCATAGAGCTTCTTATGGCAAAAATAAAATGTTATAATTCTGATTTTTTGAGCGTATTTTTTACGAGATTATCTTTCAGAAATTATGTAGACTTGGGGCGCCTGGCTGGCTTCAGTCGGTAGAGCATGCCGGGGGTCTTCAAGCCCCACATTGGCCATAGAGCTTACTTAAGAAAAGGAAATTGTATAGACTTTACTCTTCTGTTGTTTTTCAGTTTTTGTAGTAGGAGACTGGGGGTATATGCTGATGGCAGCATAACAAAACTCCTAGGTTTGTAGGAGTGCTGACAATACCGACTCCATCTTTGGCTCTCCAGCTTAGTCATGTCTGTGCGATGACCTCCCTTGGGGCTACATGGTCCAGGCCCCTTGGAGGTTAATATATGTCCTGACCAGAATGCAGGAAGGCTTGTTTTGATCTTTCCTAAACTTGTTTAAACACCTAGCAGAGCTAACCATTTCTTCCCCTCCCCTCTGGCACACAGATGGCACCACTTTAGATAAAACTACACTTTGACCTCACCACCACGCTCTGTAAAATCTGTGGATTAAGGCCCGCACTTTGTGGAGGACAGCTTCGCAGCACCTGGGTTGTCGTCCGCTCCATCCCCCACCCCCACCCGGGCCCCAGCCAGTAAGTTGCCCGGAGGGAAACTCTGGAAGCCAAGCCGAATGGAGTGGCTTGCTGCTTCCTGGTTTGGTCTCAAAATGCCTTCTCAGTCTGGATGACACTTTACTGCCCCCCCCCCCCCCCCCCCCACCTTCTAACAGATTTCGCTTGTGGGTTAATTGCATCCTTGTGGTATCTTGAGCCACATTAGTCCGAAGTGAGTAGGCTGTTGTCTGTCACTGGCTTTGGGGTGTCTGTGATACTTTTGTACCTTCCATGAAGATGCACGTAAGTGAATAAGGAGGAGGACAGTTTTATTAATCTGAAACATCACAAAAGCAGTCTGGGTTTCCAACATGGCAGTGATACAGATTTTAAGCAACATCCAGTTTATACAGGTTCTGGATTAATATTTTAATGTTTCATGCCCAGTTCAATACTTTAAAGCAGAATTAGGAATAAAGCAGTAAATATTACAAAATGCAGTCAAGGTCCATATTGGAAATAGAAATTCCTTCATTACAGCAAATGTATTGCAAAAGAGTAAAGCAGCAAATATTAATTTTTCTAAGGTAACATGCACTGTATAGAATTCAATGTAATAAAAAAAGAAGCTGCTCAAATTAAGTGTTACAAAATCTATTCTGTTTCAAGTTATTTTGTAAAGTAAGAAAAATACATAGAAATGAGTCAGAGTCTTAACACTTTAAGAAATGTGATAAATGTAGGATATACTGTGTACTGGTGCCTTTTAAAATATCAAATACTCAGACACGTTCACTAAAGCAAAAGGTAAAGTGTAAATGGCAAAAGATGTCACTGAGTATTACAAGTTGGTATTTGTATAGTCAATTGGTTACTAGTCCCTTTTTGAAATCCAATAGAATTTAATATGCTCAGAAGTGTAGAAAATAATAGTAATTCTACGTAACACAAAAGGATCATTTTCGTTTTCCCGATTTGAACTCTGGATGAGACATCATTCATGGTGCTGGAAGTTAAACCGAATGCTTTGCAAACATTGATTTGTGAACAGCGGGTGCACTTGTTGCGCCTTGCTAATTCTTGATGGCTGGGTGTCTACAAGGTAGATGGGAGCACCAGCATTTGCCTGCTACCTCGAATCCATCAAGTCGGGAGGTAGCGAAATTGGCTGGAAAATTTTCCAGTATGTGTTCTGTGTTTGCAGAACTGTCTAATTAGGTACCCTCCTGTAGCCCCTGTATTTTTACATTATACAAGTGTAGGATTAGCAGCCTGCCTTTAAATCAGTCAATCCTCAGGTTAGCGTAAGATCGCAGTGAAAGTGTTCATTCTGAAGTTGAAGGCATGGGTGCCAGAGTGTTAAATTCGTCAGGTTGATGGTTTAAAGCTATGTGTAATTAAAAGAACTGTACAGACACCTACCACAATGTGCCAGATGGATTTTTAAATCTACGGTAACACTTAAGAATTTGTCAGGTTGGCGACTTTTGAGGTTTTGCAGACTTAAAGCGGCATTGTGACACTTTCATAATCTTGAACACTGTCGTGATTGGTCTCCACACAAAAAAGGATGATTCTTTCGGGGGTGGGGTGCAGGATACGTGCGGTCTGCTGGGATTGAAGCACAATATTTGGAGACTAAATAGTCACAAAGATTAGTAACAATTCCTATCACCACCCAAGAACCTAATCTGGCATTTTTAACCGTCGGATTTCTATCTCCCGTAGCAAATGTCTTTTGTAGTACCGCGTCCTGCAGTGGAACCGCAGTCTCCTAAGTTACCGGATGTAGAACTGAGATCTACTCACAGCACTTCACATGTTGCTCTTTATATTTCAGTGCTTCCTAAACAATCAACCCTGTTCCCGCTAGTCGAGGGAATATTGCACTTTTCCCTTTGGGAGGTACTGATAACAAAAGCTTGAGCTGAATGATCACAACAGCCATTTTTACAATACTCACGGAGAAGAAAAGGAGTACAAGATACGGGCAGCGTTTTTCAACATCCAGACAAAAGCAAACAAAATCTTAGCCGGAACGCTCTGTGTTGGAACCACTGCGTAGCTCCATCATCTGGGAAATTTTCCTTAGGGACCGACGTTGGCGGTAGGGAAAGATAGGGCCCATAAGCCAGGTGCTTCAACCAAGGTGCTAGGGTGGCAATCTACAAGCGTCCGAGGAGGCCCCTGCATTTACACAAAGTGAAACAGGCGGTGACCACACTTCTGCAGAGCGCAGACGCCAAGCCTGTGGGAAATGCAGGTCCGCGCGGGACACGCCTCTTGCTGGGACGGCTCCGCAGCCTTGCTTAAAGAGTGTGTTGCTGCCCTTCTTGGAAGCACTGGGTTCAGCCCAGCCACCCCTGCTCTGCACTGATGACGCAGAAGCTTCATCCCTATCTTTCCCTGGCTTGGCAAGCCTCTGTAAAACCGTATGCATAAGAATCACACCTTAAACGTTGTACCCTACACACTTCCACTAAAGCAGAAATACAAAAGCCACAATAATCTCGATAGCCAACAGGCATTCCTCTTTAGGGGCTGTAAGGTGGTGGTTTTTCAAAAGGCGGGTAATAGGGTGGAGAGTAGCGGGGTGGTGCGCTCGAGGACCACATGTAGCTGGGCGAAGGCGAGGCGGACTGGGGCTCATCAGAAAGTCCGGAGGGAGGGGAGGACGGAAAGACACCCGAATGCTGTGTGATAAAAACAGAACATCAGGTTAGGCAGCCAGGTGGCAAGTCCTCCGAAGTGCATGTTATTTAAAAACGCATTTGGACCGCGTTCGCTTCTGTTTGGAAGCACAGAGCGCTCCCACACCTCGCAAAGATCACGAGGGGCGGGGGCTGGTCCCACTCTCCCAGTCGAGCTACAAAGCTCCCGCACAGACAGCACGGCATCCTCCTTCCCGGCCCCTTGAGCCCTGCATCCAGTTCCCAATTCTTGTCACTCCTGCTTGTGTCGTCCCTCCAACCCGCCACTCCCTTTTCCACGTTCACAACCCAAGCCTTCGCTACCCCTCCCTCGAGCTATGGCAACAGCATCCCAGCTAAGTCTCCGAAACAAAGGTGCTCTGGGCCTTAAGAACATCTGAGGTGGGAGCCTGGGTGGCTCGGCCCGTTAAGCGTCCGACTCTTGATTTCGGCTCAGGTCACGATCTCAGCTCAAGCCCCGCATGGGGCTCTGCAATGACAGTGCAGAGCCTGCTTGGGATTCACTCTCTCTCCCTCTCCCTCTGCCCCTCCCATGCTCTCTCACTCTCTCAGAGATAATTTTAAAAGTAAAGAAAACTTAAAAGAACATCTGAGGTTAAGCCAGTAATACCTGGGAAAGTCTTTGCTACCAGAATATATCACGGAGCCCATCTCGCAGACCAAAACACAAAACAGAAACTAAGGTCAGAGAGGTTAAATGGTGTCTTGGACCTGGGCTCTTTTAAGTCCAGCAATTTCTTTTTTTTTTTTTTTTTTTATTTTTTTTTCAACGTTTTTAATTTATTTTTGGGACAGAGAGAGACAGAGCATGAACGGGAGAGGGGCAGAGAGAGAGGGAGACACAGAATCGGAAACAGGCTCCAGGCTCTGAGCCATCAGCCCAGAGCCTGACGCGGGGCTCGAACTCACGGACCGTGAGATCGTGACCTGGCTGAAGTCGGACGCTTAACCGACTGCGCCACCCAGGCGCCCCTAAGTCCAGCAATTTCTGTTTCATCTTACTCGTGGCCCACCACCCCCAAATTCAGGGGAGGGCAGAGGAACACGGGCATGGAGGTGAGACTACCAACGGCGAGCACAAGGAGCGATTTGTCAGGTTGCAGAGACACAGGATTCAATGTGACTTTGTGTTGTCTTTGGGAAGAGAGAGGATATAGATTTAAAAAAAACACACACACAGTGGGGCGCCTGGGTGGCTCAGTGGGTTAAGCGTCTGACTTCGGCTCAGGTCATGAGCTCGCCGTCTGTGAGTTCGAACCCCACGTCGGGTTCTGTGCTGACCGCTCAGAGCCTGGAGCCTGTTTCGGATTCTGGGTCTCCCTCGCTCTCTGCCCCTCCCCCGCTCATGCTCTGTCTCTCTCATTCTCAAAAATGAATAAATGTTAAAAATAAAAAAAAAAGGGGCGCCTGGGTGGCGCAGTCGGTTAAGCGTCCGACTTCAGCCAGGTCACGATCTCACGGTCCGTGAGTTCGAGCCCCGCGTCAGGCTCTGGGCTGATGGCTCGGAGCCTGGAGCCTGTTTCCGACTCTGTGTCTCCCTCTCTCTCTGCCCCTCCCCCATTCATGCTCTGTCTCTCTCTGTCCCAAAAATAAATAAAAAAAAATGTTGGAAAAAAAAATTAAAAAAAAAAAAATAAAAAAAAAAACAGTGAATTAACTCATGAGGAGTCATTTGCTACTTCTCTTTCCCTGGCCCATGTATATATAGACCCCTGACCCGAACGGTTTTCCTGCTCAAGGAGAGTTGGCCTGTTTTGTTCATTGCTGTATCCCCCAGAGCTGACAACAGTGCTTGGCAAGTAGCAGGTGCTCAATACATGTTGAATGAGTGACTGTAACCTCAGGACTACAGAAGATGAACTTGGCATGTGTTTTAAAAATAAAATCCATTTTCAAAGAATACAGTCACATCTTGTAGCTATCGCCGCCTTGCTCCAGCAGCGGCAGGACGTGGCTGAGGCGTGAAGGCCGGAGGGGGGTACGGGGATGGCGGGAGGCCAGAGGCCAGTTCTAGGCTCCCAGGAAGAGTGCACATAATAAACCAATGGACAGGGTGGAGAACTGCAGTTTTCGGGCGTGGCTTAGCTCTAGGAAGACCCACTTACACCAAAATTTCTCAAGAGTTCAAGTGCAGTTTGGGATGGTCGTTCCTTTACTTTGTTCACCTGGCCAGAGTCTGAGTGGATCATGTCATTTTTCCAGGCCTGGGGCAATCTAGAGTCAGCCGCCACATGAGATTTCTTTTTATTTATTTCTTTTTTAAAATTTTGTTAATGTTTATTCATTTTTGAGAGACAGACACAGAGCATGAGTGGGGGAGGGGCAGAGAGCGAGGGAGACCCAGAATCCGAAGCAGGCTCCAGGCTCTGAGCTGTCAGCACAGGGCCCGACGCGGGGCTCCAACTCATGAACCACGAGATCATAACCTGAGCTGAAGTCGGATGCTCATCCGACCGAGCCACCCAGGCGCCCCTCTTTTTCTTTTTTAAAGTTTATTTATTTATTTTGACAGAGAGCACAAGCAGGTGAGGGGCAGAGACATGGAGAGACAGAATCCCAAGCAGTCTCCGCACTCTCAGCGCAGAGCCTGATTCGGGGCTCGAACTCACGAACCGTGAGATCATGACCTGAGAGGAGATCAAGAGTCAGACACTTAACCGACTGGGCCCCTGAGGCGCCCCGCTGACATGAGATATCTGGAGCCTGAGACCATCTGGGTGAGTCTCCTTATCCCCAGTCCTCACCCCTGCACTCCTTAGAAAGGGATGTCCAGGTTTCTAGGTGTTGCTTGAGACACTGAAATACCTGTCCACATAACGCTGGGACCGACAAGAGATGTAGGTGCCATTATTCCCTCCACCTCCCCCACCCCATCTATTATTTCACCCTGAGTGAAGGAACGTCAAAGGTCATAGAAACTGCAGAGCCTTTAAAGACAAAACAACTTGGGCACCTGGGTGGCTCAGCTGGCTAAGCATCTATTTTTTTTTTATTTTTTTCTTCTTTTAATGTTTATTCATTTTTCGAGAGAGAGAGAGAGAGAGAGAGAGAGAGACAGCGCAAGCAGGGGGCAGAGAGAGAGGGGGACACAGAATCCGAAGCAGGCTTCAGGCTCTGAGCTGTCAGCATAGAGTCGGACACAGGGTTCGAACTCACAAACCGCGAGATCATAACCTGAGCCGAAGTCGGACGCTTAACGGACTGAGCCACCCAGGTGCCCCAAGGGCCTGACTCTTGATTTCAGCTCAGGTCATGATCTCACAGTTCGTGGGTTTGGAGCCCTGCGTCGGGCTCTGTGCTGAGCGTGGAGGCTGCCTGGGATGCTCTCTCTCTCCCTCTCTCTCTGCCCCTCTCCCACCGTGTGCTCTGTCCCTCTTTCCAAACAAATAAATAAACTTTAAAAAACCAAGACATTTGTATGGTGACTGCCTCGTCTTCCATTCTGCGCTACAGAACTCTCTCCTTTTCCCCCTCCCTCATCTTCAACCAAGAGCACTGTCCTCTCAGCCGGAGAGGAGGGCAAAACCCAGCGGGGACAAGAGTCCCCACGCACGGGGACGCGGTCCTCTGCCCTTCTGGATGCCGCTACAGGCCGGTTTTAGGCGCTGCCAGCCCCAGGCGGGAGGCGCAAGCTCCCCACCGCGCGGCTAGGAGGCGGCTGTGTCCCGGGAGGTAGGCACAGGCCACCGCGGGCGGCAGTTGCACTCGGTGGTAGTAGAAGGGGGCGGCACGACAGCCTTTGGTTTTCAGTTCTCACTTTCGCGGCTGGGAAGTATTCAAGCGGACGGGGGTGGGATGATTCTCGCTTGGCTTTGGCGGCGGTGCCGGGAGTCTTCTTAAGGATAACATGGGAGGACTGGGGAGCTAACTGGCTGCAGTCCACACACCCTTGGGGCTGGGGGTGGGGCCCACAGTACCAGCGCGTCGTTTCCTAGCAACAGGCAGGCACCTTGGGAAGGATTTGGCTCTGTTGCAGCTGGGGAGCTGGCCTGGTGCATTTGGGCTCCTGCCTAGGAGTCGACTCCACTAATGGGACGGGCAGCTCAGAAGAACAGAGCTCTGAGCCCTTGTAGCCACAAAGCATGAAAAGCATCTAAATAGCCTACTGCGGGGCCTACGTCGGTGCATTCAAGCTTCCCGAAGCAGGGGAGGCGAGGCACGGGCTGGTGGTGCTTCCAGAGGAGGGCCACCCTGTCAGGACACACACACGGCTCTCCTCTCCCACCCTAGCCTGCCCCCTGTCTGTCGGGCGGCGGACCCACACTCTCCAGGACGAGTGTGCCCTTCTGTCGCGCGTGCTTCTCTCTCTTTTCGGGAGCACTGGGAGGCAGTGACTCTGAAGAGAGCCCTGTACCCGGGCCAGGTGACCAAGGTCACAGCGGAAGATGCTGTGTCCCCAGGGTAAAATCCAGGCTTTCTTGATTCTTTACATGCCCCCTCGGTTTCTGTTGCTGCCCCAGAAAGCGAGGCCGGGGGAGATGGAGAGAAGAGTGGATAAAAGCAAGAAGAAGAAAAAAGGGGATGGGTCAGAAACGAGAGAGAGAGAGAGAGAGAGAGAGAGAGAGAGACAAAGTTGGTAGGAGAGGGGAAATAAAGAGAACAGTTGAGTGGCAGCCGCTACCACCTTCTGAGGCTCTCGGCCACCTGGGCCGTACGCTGTCCCCCCTCCCCCCGGACCAAGCAATCCTTTCAGCAAATGGGCCTAGTTTTGGGGTGCCTGGGTGGCTCAGTCAGTTGAGTGTCCGACTCTTGATTTCAGCTCAGGTAGTGATCCTGGGGTTGTGGGATCGAGCCTCACATCGGGCTCCTGAGTGTGGAACCTGCTTAAGATTCTGTCTCTCTCTCTCTGTCTCTCTGTGTCACTCTCTCTCCACCCCCCCCCCCACACACACTCTTGCACACTCTCTCTCTCTCTCTAAAAATAAAAAAAATAGGGGCGCCTGGGTGGCGCAGTCGGTTAAGCGTCCGACTTCAGCCAGGTCACGATCTCACGGTCCGTGAGTTCGAGCCCCGAGTCAGGTTCTGGGCTGATGGCTCGGAGCCTGGAGCCTGTTTCCGATTCTGTGTCTCCCTCTCTCTCTGCCCCTCCCCCGCTCATGCTCTGTCTCTCTCTGTCTCAAAAATAAATAAAAAACGTTGGAAAAAAAAATTTAAAAAAATAAATAAATAAAAATAAAAATAAAAAAATAAACGGGCCCAATTTCTAGTGGGTCAGTTTGGTGGCTGAGATGAAATCTCATGGACCCCCATGTGATTTCATAAAGAGCAGAAACAGAGGCATTTGCATTTTGCACAGGCTGAGACTTTTGTTTTGGGCTAAACTTGGCAACACACAAGTGGACGGGAGAGGAACCAGTCCACGGTTAGAGTGAAGCAGGGGGGCTGGCCCAATAGGCCGGACTGGGAAGGATGGCTGGAATCCTTAAGGGTTTACATAAAGCTACGCTGGGTTGAATTTCCCAGCAGGAGTAGAAACGGATGCTTTACACCCTATGGAATGTGGACTACTTGGCTGAAACTGAGGTTACGCGTAGTAGGGAAATGAACTGGGGCGGACAACAGAAGTGAGTATTGGGAAGATTAGCTAAGAGGCAAAGGTAGTCTCAACTTCTATCCTTCCTGCCTTGGGGGATGGGGAGTTCATTAGAAGCCAGGACAACTTAGGGGCGCCTGGGTGGCTCGGTCGGTTGAGCGTCCGACTTCGGCAAAGGTCATGATCTCAGGGTTCGTGAGTTTAAGCCCCTCATCAGACTCGCAACTGTCAGCACAGATCCTCTCTCTCCTTCTCTCTCCCTGCCCCTCCCCTGCTCATGCTTTCTCTCTCTCTCTCTCAAAAAGAAGACGAAGGAGGAGGAGGAGGAGGAGGAGCGGGAGAAGGAGGAAAGAAGCAGCAGCAAGGACACCTTGGAGGCCAATGTTTGCAAAAGTCCTGCTTCTGCAAGCTCAGCACTCACAGCATCCTCGGGGCCATCCGACCAGAGCGAAGTCATCTGACCACAAGGAATGTTTCCCAAGCTTTCTCTAACTGGACAGCCACCTCATAAGGGTATGACTTTGAGGGGTTAAAACAAAACCCTATGCGTCTCTTTCCTCTCCCTTCCATCAGCCTTGGGGTGAAAAGGAACAAACGCAAAGTCACATATAGTCCTATTTGGAAACGACCAGAATAGGGAAGTCATTCAGAAGAAACGTCTAGAAAGTTCACTTTTCCTGCTGTACTCTGGGCCCTTTTCCAATCTGAGAAGATCAGAAGGGAGCTCTGGTTTTCTGGCGTGTGGTGGGGGGAGGGGCGGGTCCGTGCTGCTGATGGTTTTATCGTCAGAGCTGGTGTGCGTTTTGCTGGCTGCTTTCTATTTATCTGGGAGCCCAAGCAGATGTTCCCCCATCCTCTTGGCCTTCCTGGGTAGAGACTGGTATTTCCTCCTATGAAACTATAAGGGAATTAAACTTGGTGAACAAAAGAAAACTCAATCCCAACACACCATTTAAGTTTTAGAGGGAGGGGCACCTGGGTGGCCCAGTAGGTTAAGCATCCGACTCCACCTCGGCTCAGGTCATGATCTCACGGTCATGAGATTGAGCCCGAAGTCGGGATATACGCTGACAGTGTGGAGCCTGCTTGGGATTCTCTCTCTCTCTGCCCCTCCCCTGCTTGCTCTCTTTCTTAAAATAAATAAATAAACATTTTAAAAATGTCTCCTTTTTTTTGAGAGAGAGAGAGAGAGTGAGTAGGGGAGGGACAGAGAGAGAGGGAGACACAGAATCAGAAGCAGGCTCCAGGCTCTGAGCTGTCAGCACAGAACCCTATGCGGGACTTGAACCCATGAGCAGTGAGATCATGACCTGAGCCACAGTTGGACGCTTAATCAACTGAGCCACCCACGTGTCCCATCATTTTTTAAAAAAGTTCTAGAGAGAAACAAATCGCTTAAAAACACATCACTCAGAACCCACACCACACAACTCTACGGTCTCCAAAAAGGAAACACGAAGACAGCTCGAATCTAGAAAAAGAACCGAGAGAGGTGTAAGAGGTATTCCAGCAGCCCCTGGAGGGAGGAGCAATTTCATAATTAATCAGAGAGAGTTTACTCTTTAGAGACCCTTTCTGAGTCATGATTAGGAAGCCCATAATTTAAGTCAGTAAAAAATATAAATATCCTAAAATTACCCAGGGAAAAGATCTATGCTGTGCTCAGATATATAGCTTCTCCAAAGAATTCTTGAAGCCAATTGTAGAGTCAGACTCCAAGGACAAGACACTGGTAATGACAAAAGTCTTTCCCTCAAAGGATTAAGTAAGATGACCCTTGTAAAGCACTCAACACAATGCTTGGTGCATAACCAGCGCTCAATGAATAGGAGCTGTTACTAAAAAGCAGAGGCTTCGTGGGGCGCCCGGGTGGCTCAGTCGGTTAAGCGTCCGACTCTTGGTTTCAGCTCAGGTCATGAGCTCACAGTGTGTGTGTTCGAGCCCCACATCAGGCTCCGTGCTGGCAGTGTGGCGCCTGCTTGAAATTCTCTTCCTCTCTCTCTCTGCCCCTGCCCTGCTTGCTCTCTCTGTCTGTCAAAAATAAATAAATAAACTTTAAAAAATTAAAAATAAAAAAGCAGAGGCTTCCACAAATCCCTGACGTCTGTGCTATAAGCCCACGTGTAGGTTTGGCTTAGGTGGCTAGATTTGGATCCCTTCGCTGGGTTAGGGACCCTGTTTCTGGGTTTCCATCGCACTCTGGGTAACAGTCTATTTACATTTTTTGTCTCCACTGCTGTCCCCTGACCCCCCCCCCCATCAAGTCCCTAGACTGATCTCTTTTTTTTTAAGATTAAAAAAAATGTTTATTTTATTTTTGAGAGCAAGGGAACATGAGCAGGGGAGGGGCAGAGAGAGAGGGAGACACAGAATGTGAAGCAGGCTCCAGCCTCCTCACTATCAGCAAAGAGCCCGACACAGGGCTCGAACTCACGAACCCTGAGATCATGACCTGAGCTGAAGTCGGACGCCTAACAGACTGAGCCACCCAGGCACCCCCCCCACCAAAACTGATCTCTTAATGCAATCAATCTTTATATCCACAGCTCCTAGCACAGTGCCTGGCACATGGGAACACAGAGTAAACCCTGATTGAAATGAAGCCAACAGCCTGAGTCACCACTGGCATTGTCGATCTTGTTTTCATCCCTGGGGTAGTATTTGAATAAGGAAGGAGGGACAGAGAAATGTCTCCATACCCTAAAGAGAGTCTTCCCATCTCTCAATCTCTCTCTCTCTCTTTTGTTTTTTTGCAGCAACCATAACCAGGGAGATTAATGTTCCTACTTCAGGGGTACGTTATAAAGTGAAAATTCTTAAAGTCAATGTAATGAACATAATTTACCTCGATATAAAATAAATGGAGGCAGCCTCTTGGGCTGAACTTATGTGTGTGTGGCCCCTCTATGCCAGGATGACTTTTTTTTTTTTTTTAAAGTATGCTCTACGCCCAACGTGAGGCTTGAACTCACAACCTTGGGATCAAGACTTGCGCACTGTACCGACTGAGCAGCTGGGCACCCCCTGGGATGACTTTTTATTACTTTTTCTTCCTGCGTTAATGTCCACATCCCTGTATTCTCTTAAAAGACTCTTTTTGCCTCCATCACTACTGAAATGATCTATACCCTTAACATTTTTTTTAAGTTTATTTATTTTTGAGAGAGAGAGTGCAAGTGCACGCAAGCGGGGGAGGGGCAGAGAGAGAGGGAGACTGAAGGTCTGAAGCGGGCTCTGTGCTGACAGCAGAGAGCCCCATGCAGGGCTCAAACTCATGAACCTGGAGATCATGACCCGAGCGCAAGTTGGACGCTTAACCGACTTAGCCACCCAGGGGCCCCACTGCCCTTTTTGAACATATTTGTGTTTCCCAGTCTGTATCCTCTCTGGGTAACAAGTGCCCTCAGTTGTCTAACCTGTAAATACTGTAGGCTTTGGAACAAGTTCTAACATAATTTTTTTCGCAAGCTTTAAGGGACACCACCTTGTTCTGGTACCGCATTTTGTAACAGCGAACACATCCAGGCTCACATTATCTATTACTATTGCAATAGAGTCCTAGACCCCCACGACAGTATCTAAACCAAACAAAAGTACACTTTATTCAACAAAATGGGGTTTTCTAGTTTCAATTATTTTGTTAATCGAAAGCTGAAATTAGGTTGCCCGAGGGCTTTGTATTTGCAAACTGGCTGCTTAATTGGAAGCACCCCCAAACACTCATGCTTTTATGTCCCCTTGGAGCATTCAGGGACCCTTAGTCAGTGGAAGCAAATTCATTACGGGCTTCTCTCCTTTCAAAGGTATTTCCTTTGGTCCTCAAATTTTTAATTAACCAGATTTCAATGTAATCCCCTTCTTCTATGGTCAAGGGTTTACAATCACTGTAAATGTTTAAAAGACCATTTTGCTTGTTTTCCTGAAGTGCCTAGTCCAGTGCTCAGCACATAATGAATCCCTTTTAATTAAGTGCCTTTCTTGGTTCTGTTTCTCTGTGCTTAGCCTCAGCTCAAATGGGAAAGGGGAAAGCGCAAATTTGGTAACTCTATTTCTGACCCATGTAATAACAAGGCAAAAAAGGGGCGAGGAGTGTTACTAAAAAACAACAACAACAACAACAACAACAACAACAAAAAACCCCAAAACAAAACCTTTCTCTGTATAGTCCTAGTTAGGAAGTCTGGAGAAAAACAAGGAACTTCTTCCTCATTACAGATTTCATTCAATCCCTTGTGTGGCCAGAGTCCCTTGTGCTAAAGAACAGACTAGGTCTCTCTATCTGGCAGAGGAATGAGAAGAGCCATGCGTGGCTGGACCGGGGTCCATACGGACACATTAATGAGTATCATCTTCTCCTGGGTGCCGGTCAAGGCAATCTGGGACACCTTGATCCCAGCTCCTCCTCTCCCCATCTTTCCCATCTCACCTTGCCGCTGTCTTTAAGCTGGTCACTGGTACCCACAGGCTGCTGGAGGCCATCAGGGTCAGAGCCCGGCTACCTCGTACATATTAGGGAGCTTCCATAATTAGGGAGACCACAAGAGAGCATGAACGGCAGCAAGAATAATGGAGAGTTCTTTTTCTCTCCAAGCATACCTGAAAGTCATACGCGGAGTATGGTGGCAGGTGAGGAGGGCTATGGTAGTAGGTATTATACGATGCTACTTGAGGACGAGCATAGTAAGAAACAGTTGGATGGGCATTTTCAACAGAACAGTTCAGTGCTGGCAGAGTTGGGTTCTGTAGAAAAACACAAATTAGAAACAACATAAACGTTCGTTAGCAGGAGAGTGATTAAATAAACTGGCACATCTAGCCCGTGGAATAACATGCAGCTATTGATAAACAGACAATGATGTGGACCTATGTTTAGTGACAGAGAAAGTTGTCCAGGATATATTGTTAAATTAAAAAAAAAAAAACAAAAAACAAAAAACCACCGGCGGGGCGCCTGAGTGGCTCAGTCGGTTAAGCTCAGGTCATGATCTCAAGGTTCATGGAGCCTGCTTCGGATTCTGTATCTCCCTCTCTCCATGCCCCTCCCCCACTAGCTCTCTCTCTCTCTCTCTCTCTCTCTCAAAAATAAAAAATAAACATTAAAAAAAAGTCACTGGCAGGGGCGCCTGGGTGGCTCAGTTGGTTAAGCCTCTGACTTTTGCTCAGGTCATGATCTCACAGTTAGTGAGTTCGAGCCCCACGTCGGGCTCTGTGCTGACAGCTCGGAGCCTGGAGCCTGCTTCGGATGCTGTGCCTCCCTCTCTCTCTGCCCCTCCCGCACTCGCACTCTGTCCTCTCAAAAATGAACAAACGTCAAAAGATTTTTTTAAAAAGTCACTGGCAAAACTAAGGTCACAGTAGAAAGATCAGTGGTTGCCAGGGGTTGTGGTTGGGGGGATGAATAGGCAGAGCACAGAGGATTTTTAGGGCAGTGAAACCAGTCTGTATGATATTACAATTATGGACACATGTCATTATATGTATGTCCAAACCCATAGCATTACCACACCAAGAGTGAACCCTAAGGGAAACTATGGGCTTTGGGTGATAATGACTTGTCAATGTAGGGAAGTTCGTCCTTGATAACAAATGTACCACTCTGCTGGGGATGTAGTTAATGGGGGAGGCTATGCGGGGGGTGGGGGCAGGGAGGACCTTCCTCTTAATTTTGTTGTGAACCTAAAACTGCTCAGAAAAAAACAAGTCTTAAAAAAGCCACTATTATATTAATATAGCATGATTCCCAATTTATGTAAAAACAAAGACCCAAACAACTATGTATCTATGTGCATTTGTAAATGAAAAGAAATTCATCTGGAAAGATTCAAAATAGACTGTCAACTGTGGTTATCTCTGGGGAGGGGAGTAGTATCAGGAGGTATATGGGGACCCTTCACTCTATTTCTTTTTTGAGTTTTTTAAAAATGTATTTATTTTGGGAGAGTGCACCCCCTTGAGATCATGAGCGGGGGAGGGGCAGAGAGAGGGAGAGAGAATCCCAAGCAGGTTTTGGGAGCCAAGCAGGCTCACGAACCGTGAGATCATGACCTGAGCCGAAATCCAGAGTCGGGCACTTAACCGACTGAGCCACCCAGGCACCCTTCTATTTTTTTTTTATAGTATATTACTTGTGTCATTCCCCCCCAATTTATTATTTTGAAACATTCAAACCTATAGAAAAGTTGAAATCACTTATTTATGTGGTTTTCAAAAACCCAAAAGACAAAGACAAGAATAAGGCCCAAAATACAACATGTCACATCGACAAGGCTGAGCAGGCTACTGCGCTTGCTGTGATGGAAATGTGACGAATCACAAAGGGTTTGTAAAAGTCGTGAGGATTCCTGCAGGTTGCAAGCTTGCTAAGGAGCTCTCATGCACACGTGAAGGGTACGTGTTTCTGTGTTTCTCACCGGCCCTGCCGGCGGAAGGCAACACCCTAGCAGTACACAGAACCCATGAAGGACCAAGCAGAGTATATCGATCCCCTTTTGTTTTTGGCACACAAAACGGCGCTGAAAGAATTTAATGCCATTTTGATAACATGATGGTGCGTGTAGCCCTTCAAGGGTTAAAGCTGATCTTGTCCAGGATGGGGAGTTCCTGCTCTCAACAGGGCCGAAACACTGCTAAAGGAAGTCACAGCTCATTAGTGCCCAAGTAGGGCTGTCCCAAGCAGGACCTGACGTGTGCCGCGTGGGTCAAGGCACGGGGTAAATGTTTTTCCCGTGTTCCATGGCATTGACACGGCTTCCATTCGTGTGGATAGCCAAGGGCTGTCTGCAAAATCAGTGTCTTCGTTCTGGTATGTATCTACTCCACGTGAACGGAGAGCAGACGCTTCCTCTCAAGCGATGAAAATGTGTGGGCAGGCTTTGGCAGTGGCCACGGGCAGCCACGTTGGGGTGTTGGCAGAGGACTCTTCCCTTATAGCAAGTTTCAACACAGTTCTACTGCTCTCTTCCTTGGAGTGGGTTACTGTTTACATCTCTGGGAGCTTTGAAGAGCTACAAACCTCAAGCATCACAATGCAGCTCACGGACAAGCAGAGAGAAATGTCTGTCAGCCCCTCCCATGGGTGGGAGGGGGCTGAGGTCCTTGACCAACTCCAAGGGCTGGCTCACTTTCTAGAGAAAGAGTGCTCAGAAACGCCTTGACTTCGCCACCAGAATTCTAAGAAGAAATCTCATCCCTGAGGAGGTCCCAGAAGTCATGTTCCCTTGGCCTTCTGTTAGTTAAAAACACGCCCTCCAGCTCTTGCAAGATGAAATCAGTTCATCTATGCAAATAAACTAAACCTAGCTATAGAGAAACAATCACGCAATGTAAACGTTATCTATAAAAATTGTTGTGTGCTCAGCGAGGCTGGGGGCCCAGGCTAATCTCTGAAAGGAAGTTCACTATTACAGAGAAAGCAACACAAGAGGAAGATTGAATAAGCCCAGGAAAGCCACAGAAGACAGGAGAGTCAAGGGTAGAGGGCGTAAAGAGAATGGTGTGTGTTTCCGTTAAAATTCTGGGGCTCCTGGTGCACCTGGGGGGCTCAGTCGGTTAAGCGACCCACTTCGGCTCAGGTCATGATCTCGCAGTTCGTGAGTACCAGCCCTGCCTTGGGCTCCTCGCCGACCATGTGGAGTCTGCCTGGGATTCTCTCTCTCCCTCTCTCTCTCTGACCCTCCCCCACCTGCGTGTGCTCTCTCTCTCTCCTCTCTTTCTCAAAAATAAATAAACTTTAAAAAATAAATAAATAAAATTCTGGGGCTCAGAAGTTATGACACCCCCACTACTGATCGGTAACATTCTGAGCTCCAGGGAAACAAAAGGTTACTAGGAAGCACAGGAAATGGTGAAAGCAATCTTGCCTGGACAAAACTGACTTTATTCTGAGGCAATGATTGTGGACTTTTTAAAGAGGGTCACTTTCATTCCTCCCCACTTTACTCCAAACCATAGACACCAATTAGGAGAAAATGGCAAGATATAGTCACTTTTGAAAGACTCATCTCAAATTCTTATATTTTTGGTCAACAAACACTTCATCAAACATTTCTCAAAGCTCCTTTGCCCCAGGGCACCTGGGTGGCTCAGTCGGTTAAGCGTCCGACTTCCGCTCAGGTCAAGATCTCGAGGCTCCTGGGTCCGAGCCCCCTGTCGGGCTCTGTGCTGACAGCTCAGAGCCTGGAGCCTGCTTTGGATTCTGTGTGTGTGTCTCTCCCTCTGCCCCCCACCCCCACTTGTTCTCTCTCTCTCAAAAATAAATTAAAAACATTAAAAAAAAAAAAAAAAAAAAGCTCCTTTGCCCCAAGCCTCCTCTGGTCAGGGAATGAAGACATCCTTGTTCCTCTCAAGGCAACACATTCTGCAAATGGCGGCTCCTGGCTAATCCCGTTGACAGCTGCCAGCTAGCCCTTGGCTCCTGTCCTCACTCCCTGGGAATGGCTTTCACCAGCCAGCACCCCTGGGCCTCCCTGCGGATCCCAGGGCATTCCACTCACGGGGGCGGAGGGGGGGGGCACACCACAAGTCACCAACTGCGTTTGGACCCAGGTCGAGGATTTTATTGAGGTTCACCTGTTGATGTTCCAGGTTTGTCTACACCACGTCTCAGAGTGACTGAAGTGGGGCACCTGGGTGGCTCAGTCAGTTAAGCGGTTAAGCGTCCGACTCTTGATTTCAGCTCAGGTCATGATCTCCCTGAGCCCCGCATCAGGCTCTGCGATGACAGTGCGGAGCCTGCTTGAGCTTCTCTGTCTCCCCCTCTCTCTCTGCCCCTCCCGTTCTCTCTCAAGATAAAGAAGTAAACTTAAAAAAAATAAAGTGATCGAAGTAATGGCTCCTTCCTGGCACCCCATCTGAACATTCCCACTTAACTCTCCCATCTCATGAATCGGATGCCCTGCCCCTGATCTTTGCTTTCATCTTTCGTTTTCCCCATTGGTCCTCCATTTGAGTTCCCAGGCCCGGCATTTGTATTTCCCTTGCCCTCCTCCTCGTTTCCTCTTAAAGAAGCTCCGGACAGTTGGAAACAACTCGCTTTTGATTGTTCTAAATTAAAGCAACTAAACAAAGGAGGTAATGTGTGGTAAAACACTTGGAGAACCGGAAAGGGCTATCCAAATGTCGGTCCGGGCAGCTGGGACGCAGTAGAAAGAGCAAAGCTCTGGCATCTGACAAACCTGGGCTCCAGTCCCAGCTCTGCTATTTAGTTCTGGGCAAGTCGCTTGACCTCTGTTGGCCTATTTCCTCATCTGTTAAATGGGGGCAGTAATACTTACCTCATAAGGTAGTAATAGCGGGGAGGAGCGAAGGAGGTTAATTGCGCAAAAGCCCTCTGTAGAAAGTAGAGGCTCGTGATTCTGCCCGTCAGGACAGACCCTCAACAAACCCCCCTTTCCCCTAAAGATCAAAGGTCACGGTGAAATGAAGAGTCCAAAAATAAAGCTGTACATCAACGATCCACTGATTCCTTGCAGGAACCCCACGGAGCCTACTGAGTAGTTGCCCACCACCCACTGCATTTGCGCATCAGGGTAGCTCGGCCCCCTGGGTCCGAAAGCACTAGGAGCGATCCAGATAACCCTTAACATCCATCCTGATGTGCGATCTCCTGAACCCCTGACCCCCGAAGCTTCCCTTCCAGCAAGAGCGGCTCCCATTCTACTCAGCTCCTCCACTTTCACTGGCCCCCCGGGGAAGGTCTCCAAGAACACAGGGCACCCTTTGTTCAACCCACAAACAGCTTTTCTGAAGCCCTGCCGCCCCAAAGTTCCCTCAGGCCCAAACCTACAGGGCCTCCTCCCTCTGAGGGTCGCACCTCTGCTGGTGTGCCCCCACTCCTTAGTGCTTGGGCATTCCCCAGCGGGGGGCGGGGTGTGGGAATGAGAAACGCGTGTGTGAGAGAGGGAGAGAAAAAAACAGACAGACAGACAGACAGACAGACAGACTGGACGTGAGTAGGGATGGAATTCTCTTGGCTTCCAGTCACCAGCGGGAACACTCGATAACTTCCCGTCAACCTGCTTCTGCTGCAGTGTTTTCTTTTCCCCCGTCTTACCCCACCTTTCCCTTTCCATTGTTTAGCCTTTTGACAGGCCAAGGTCAAATTACAAACTATCTTTCAGGTTCCTGTTCCTCAGGGACCCCAGAATGGGACAGAAACACCCAGGGGTTTAGGGGCTATCTGACTCATTTCTGGGGTCAAAGGAGAACCCTTTTAAGCACAAAATAATTCCCTAAACATATGTGGGACGCTTCTTTAAAGCGGAGGCACTCAATCCTGGCTGCGGAGCAGAACCACCCGTGGAATTTTTAAAAAATACTGAGGCCTGGGGCGCCTGGGCGGCTCAGTTAAGCCTCTGACTCTTGGTTTCAGCTCAGGGCATTACTTCATGGTTCATAAGTTCGAGCCCCACATCGGGCTCTGTGTGCTGATAGAGAGGAGATTGCTTGGGATCCTCTCTCTCCCTCTTTTTCTACCCCTCTCTGGCTCACACTCTCTCCGTGTCTCAAAAATAAATAAACATTAAAACAATATATTGATGCTTGGGGCGCCTGGGTGGCTCAGTAAGTTGAGTGTCCGACTTCGGCTCAGATCATGATCTCACGGTTCGTGGGTTCAAGCCCCGCATTGGACTCTGGGATGACAGCTCAGAGCCCGGAGTCTGCTTCGGATTCTGTGTCTCCCTCTCTCTCTGCCCTTCCCCTGCCTGTGCGCTCTCTCTCAAAAATAAATAAACATTAACAAATTTTTAAAATATTGATGCCTGGGCTTCAATTTAGACCAATTAACTTAGAATCTTCGGTGGAGAGGTCCAGGCATCTAAGCTATTTTTTAAAGTTTTTTTTTTTTTTTAATTCTGAGAGAGATTGAGAGACAGAGAACAAGCAGGGGAAAGGCAGAGAGGAGAGACAGAATCTCAAGCAGGCTCCGTACCATCAACGCAGAGCCCGATGTGGGGCTTGAACCAACAAACTGAGATCATGACCTGAGCCGAGATCAAGAGTTTGACGTTTAACCAACTGAGCCACCCGGGTGCACACAGGCACCCCCAGGCATCTGGGCTTCTTGAGCCCCTCAGGTGATTCTATTCTAAAAGGAAGCCAGGTTGACAACCATAGTTCTAAAACTATTCTCTCTATAATTAGAGATCAAAGTTTGTTAAATAAGCAAAGGAATGCTTAGTAATGCTTTAAAAGCAAAGGAGGGAGGAAGCCCACTCTCTTACAGGGAACTTACTGAGCATTGAGTCCCCTGTGACTTGGCGCGTGCGCGCGCGTGCACACACACGCACGCACACACACACAAATATGGAAAGGAGTTGAGAGGGAGGATAAGGAACTTGGGGAGGCTGAGGTTGAGGACAAGACCCGGCAAGCAGCTTAGCCCAGGGGTGGCCCTTCAGATGGAGAAAGAGAAGAGCCCAGATGCTCTTTCTGGAGAAACTCCAGGATGAAATTCCTGGGGACGGGGAGACCAGCATTACTCTTACCTGAGCTAAAAACCTCTTTGCTTCTATTTCTCCCGAAGTCAGTTAGGGGAAAAACTGACCAGAAAGGTTTCTACTAAAAGTGTGTGTTTGTGTGTGTGTGGGGGGGGGGGGGGGGGGGGGGGCGGCGTGAGCATGAAAGGCTGTGTTTATATAACCAGCATGAACGGGAGAATTGAGGACACTGGCTCTTCATCCCCGCCCCCAGAATGTACCTCAAGAACACAGACAACTCATGTTAACAAGAAATTTTTGCCCACTAATGACATCGCCTGTTTCCTTCAGTTTGAGATGTTTGAAGGCAGCTATATCCTTGAAGCAATTGCTTCGGAGTCCTCCCTTTGAAACGTGGGTCCCCCTTGCCTCCAACCTCCTAGCCTCCACCCTGGCCCCTGACAGGGGCCTCTGGGATAAGAAGCCGCTTCCTTCCTTACCATGTCCTTAAAGCCTCCAAGAACAGCGGCAGTGATGATGCCCAGGAACAGGCCGACGATGTTGAGGATGGTGGCGGACCAGAGCAGGTGGTAGAGGTGGATGATGTCCTGGCAGCTGCTGACGTCGATGTACTCGTAGTACCCACCGGTGATCTCCACCCGGCTGGACAGGGAGAAGCACACACCCGTCAGTCTCCCGGGAGCAGGCTGTCCCCTAGGGCTTTGGCTACTACGCAGCTCAGCGAAAAGACAGGTGAATAGGTGGGGAGCTACGGTAAGGGACGTCATAGCCATGAACGCACTGGGGAGCAAGGCACCGTAATAAATCAAAGTGCGATTGCTGCTTAGGCAAAAAATAAATTGAAAAACTCACCTCCTACCTACCAGACAAACACTTGTTGCCGTCACCGACACGAATCCTAGACAGCGCACATTCACGTTTACTACGTGCCAGGCACAGCGCTAAGCATTTTACATACGTGAATTCATTAAATCTGTGCTGTCTAAGATGGTAGCTACTAGTCACTGTTGAAATGCAAATGAGTTAAAATTAAGTAAAACAAAAAATTCAGGGGCGCCCGGGGACCTCAGTTGGTAAAGCGTCTGACTTCCGCTCAGGTCATGAGCTTACAGTTCGTGAGTCCAAGCCCCAATGGGGCTCTGTGCTGACAGCTCAGAGCCCGGAGCCTGCTTCGGATTCTGTGTCTCCCTCTCTCTCTGCCCCTCCCCTGCTCAAGCTCTGTCTCTTTCTCTCTCAAAGATAAATAAACATGAAAAAAAATTTTTTAAATTCAGTTCTTCAGGCTCACCAGCCACGTTTCAAGTGCTCAATAGCCACACTTCTTACAACGTTTTTTTAACGTTCATTTATTTAGTTTTGAGACGGAGGGAGGGGCAAAGAGACGGGGAGACAGGGAATCCCAAGTTGGCTCCTCGCTGTAGCGCAGAGCCCAATGCAGAGCTCGATCGCACAAACTTTGAGACCATGACCTGAGCCGAAATCAAGAGTCAGAGGCTTAACCGACTGAGCCGCCCAGGGGCCCCCTGGCTACACTTCTAAGAGCCACACTAGTGGCTGGCTACTGCTCTGGACAGAGCGGATTACATTTCTGTCACTGCAGAAGGTTCTATTAGACAGCACTGCAAATCCTTATGATATTCTATGAGGTAGGTACTATCACCATTCCCATTTTCCTGACCAACAAACTAAAGCAGAGAGAAGTCAGGAACTCGCCCGAGTCATAAGTGAAAAAGCTGGAATCTGAATTCAAGCTTCAAAGATTTCACCGTTTCTCCTCTTTCAAAACAAAACATCAACAAACACAAAACAATGTCCCAGTAAAGAACTAAAGCCAAGTTGCTGCACAAAACCTGAATCTCACCTCCTTGTGGAGGCTTTCCCTGACCACTCTGTCCAAAGACACCCCCGCTCAGCTCAGTCACTGTCTATCACATTAGTTGCTACAGACTGAAGTGTATCCCCCTCCAAAATTCCTAAGTTGAACACCTAACTCCCAAAATGATTGTATTTGGACACAGGGCTTTTCGGAAGTAATTAAGGTTAAATGAAGTCAGAAGGGCAGAGCCTTAATCCGATAGGACTGATGGGTTTATAAAAAGGAAGAGAGAGAGAGAGAGCAAGTTCTCTCCGTCTGTAGGCGCTGAGGAAAGGCTGCGTGAGGACACAGTGAGAAGGTGGCCATCTGCAAGCCAGGAAGAGAGCCCCCACCAGAACCCGGCCATGCTGGTGCCCTGATCTCAGACCCCGAGCTTCCAGGTCTATGCGAGAGTGAATGTCTGTTGTTTAAGCCGCCTACTCTATGGTATTTTATTATGGCAGGCAGAGCTGACACGTTAGCCTTCTTGAGCTGCTCTCTAGCACTCACTCATTACTGTCTGTCTCTTCACTTGAATGTGAGCTCCGTGATGGCAGGGACTCAGTTCCTTTTGTTTGCTGCTCTCCCTGACACCTGGTCGGTGCTACATAAATCTGTGTTGAATTGATTAAGTGAAAGTTCCTGTCTTCTGGGATGTTGCAGACTAGTTTACAACTTGGCCGCTGGAATCGCTAATGAATCTCCAGCATTGTGGTTCTTAAAATCACAACCAAGTGCCCTGGCATCAGGATGGATATTACGTGTGACTCCCCTGTTGTAAGAACACTGGATGTGAAAAAGGACAAAAATGAAAGGTTAACCTCCAAAGGCAATCAGGGAGGGATTATTCACACAAGAAAAGACTTTTAAACTTTACAGGTGATTTTATTTTATCTCAGGATCCTTTAAAATCAGTGTTTTTCTGAGGAACTGAAATCAGTGTGGTTACCGGACAGACTGCATTGGAACCATTGGTGTGTTTGTGTGTACATGTGCATGCCTGTGTATCAGCGTGCTGTTTGCGTGTCTGTGTGTGCATGTGTCTTTGAGAAACAGATGCTTAAACACACAGGTTCCTAGGCCCAGCCCCAGTCCCACAGAATCCGGCAGAAAATCTTAGGGTGAGCCTCGGGAATCTGTGTTCATGAGCTCGCTGATGTTTGAAAGCCACTGTTTTATTTATTTTTTATGTGTTAGGTAAACTCTGCCCCCAACGTGGGGCTCCAAGTCACAACCCTGAGACCAAGAGTCACATGCTCCACCCGACTGAGCCAGCCAGGCGCCGTGAAACCCACGGTTTTAAATAGTAAGCTTCCATACTGAAATTTTAAAGGTGTCTTAATTCGTCCGAATTTGAACCAGATTTCAGTATTTTCAAGACTATAACTGGAGACCACCCACAAGCAAGGCGGACACACAGAAAGCTTATTCCCACTACCAGTGGCTCTCTGCATACATCAGGGAACACAGTAACTCTCAAGTAATTATTACTCTTGGCAGGTAGAATATTTTCTTTCTGATATTAAGTAAGAATATGTATAGCTATCTACCATCATAGATGTAGGTCAAATCTGTGATTTTGAAAAACGAATACAATTATAATAACAAAAAGTTCTATAGAGTACTTACAATTACCTGGTACTATTCTTTGTTTTTGAATTTATTTATTTATTTTGAGAGAGAAAGAGTGCATGCATGCAAGCAGCGGAGGGCAGAGAGAGAGGGAGAGAGAGAGAATCTCAAGCAGGCTCCACACTGTCAGCACAGAGCCCGACCGGGGCTCGATCCCACCATGAGATCGTGACTTGAGCTGAAATCAAGAGACGGACGCTTAACCGACTGAGCCACCCAGACACCCCCACCTGGTACTATTCGAAGCAGTGTGCAAACACGAACTCACTTAATCTTTAGAATAACCCTATGTGGTAGGGGCTATTTTTATCCCTGTTACCTACAGATGAGAAAATCAAAGCAGAGAAAGAAATTAATTAAGTAGTGGAGGTGAGCTTTGAACCCAGACACGCTGGCCTTGAGTTTATACTTTACCATGACATTTTCCTGCCTCTCAAAATCAAAACGGAGCCCCACTGACATAAATCATTGTTGAATTCTGTTACTCTATCATTATGAATTATAATCGAAAAATCAGATTTATATTTCATGCTACATTTTTTCAGATTACTTGCACATATCTTTTATTCTTCACTGAACCTAGAAGAAAACCATGAACCATAACATTGGCACCCAGGATATTAGACACTGGATGAAGAAATGATCCATTAAAGAGGGATCAAGAAAGAAGACATATTTCATTATCCTTTAAAAAAATTCTCTCTTCGGATATAAAATATTAACATAACCCATGTTTATTGGGATTTTAAAGCATTACTCTCATCAGTATCATATATTAATAAAGAGATTTATGCAGTGAGAAGAAAATTGCTTACTGCCACGAAAAGGCATAGCCGTACAAGAGCTGTAAAAAGGCAAGCCTGTGAGTAAGAGTGAGTGTGGGGTTGGAGGGCTTGACAGTGAGCTTCTGACTTTCCTGAATGATCTTTGTCTACCTCCCAACACATGGAGGGCAGGCTGGGCTGGGAGTGCGCACAGACAGGCAGCACTCTGGAGTCGAACTGCATCTGGGTCCCAGCTCTGTCCCTTATTTGCTGAGCAACTTTCTTAACCTGGGGGATTTCAGGAGACAATGCAAGAAAGCAGCACTCCAGCACATAATAAGAGCCCCCCACAAAACATGTAGCTTTGTTGTTGTTTTTCCCTTCTAAGAGCCAGCCTCTGGCAAGGAATCTTTGAATCTTGTTCTTTTTTTAAAAAAAGTTTTAAATGTTTTTATCTCATTTTTGAGAGAGAGAGAGACACGCACACACAGAGTGCAAGTGGGGGAGGGGCAGAGAGAGAGGGAGACCTGAAATCCAAAGCAAGCTCCAGGCTCTGAGCGGTCAGCACAGAGCCCGATGTGGGGCTCGAACTCACGGACCATGAGATCATGACCGGAGCTGAAGTCGGACGCTTAACCGACTGAGCCACCCAGACGCCCCTGAATCTTGTTCTTAAAAGCATTGACACCTTGGGGCGCCTGGATGGCTCAGTCGGTTAAGCGTCTGACTTTGGCTCTGGTCATGATCTCGCAGTTCATGGGTTCTGGGTTCAAGCCCCACGACAGGCTCTGTGCTGACAGTTCAGAGCCTGGAGCCTGCTTCGGATTCTGTGTCTCCCTCTCGCTCTCTGCCCCTCCCCCATATGCACGCGCTCTTTCTCTCTCTCTCTCTCTCTCTCAAAAATAAGCTGTTTTTGAAAATGAAAAAAATAAAAGCATTGACACTTTAAAGGCACAGACCACACCATGGTGCACAGGGTAGCAGTCTGTTTAAAAATACTCAATTATTTTAGATACTATATGTTTGGTTCCGGTTTGAGCAGGTTCGGCAGCTATTGAAATTTTTTTTTTTTTTTTTTTACTTAACCATGAAGCAAAAGAACATTAATATTTAGGTGTGGTTCAGGGCTTAACAAATTAATGCAGTTTGTTGCTGTTGGAGATTCATGATTCCACTTGGTTCAGTGTCCATGCCCGCGAGGCCTGCCTACCAGACCCTACCACTGCTTCATTAAGCTTCCTCAAACATTCTTAAAACTAAATCATTCATTTAATCAAAATCCTCCCATGGCTCCCCATTACCTTCAGGAAGAAGGATCCAAATGCCTCAGTTGGCCACAATCTGGCTCCAAGATGGAGTCCAGTCTCCAGCTAGGCCAGAGCCCTGAGAAACCCCAAACTGGCCATACTGGGTACTTCTTCCGAACCTGTGCTCAGATTTGTCTCCCTGCACGGAAGGTACCGCCTTCTGTTCTCTGCCTGTCCTAGCCTTTCCCACTGCTCAAAGCTTCCACAGCCATGTCTCTAGTGTCTTCTTCAAGGACTCTGGTGCCCACTCATTAGCTTTTCCCCTGGACTCCCATAGCCTCAGACAGTCTGTTCCTCTTAGTTTGGCACTTTGCGTATGTCAATAATTCAGTTAGTCACTTCGTCTAATGTTTATTGACAGTCTACTCAGCGCTGAGTACGGTGCTGGGTGCTGAAGCTACAACCAAGGTAAACATAGCGCCTCCGTCTCAATTATAACCTCTTGAGGGCGAGGGGCCTCTCTTACACTTCTTTTGTGTCTCCCTCGCTGTCTAGCACAGTGGCAGAAACACTGCAAGTCATCAATAAATGGTGAATGAGTAACTGAGTTCAAAGCCTGATTGTGGCATTGATCATGAGGTTGATTGCCCAATATGGGCTTTCACCCTCTTGCTCTCAACTTGCTGGGTGTGCCTGGAGAAAAAGATAACCTCTCTGTTTCCATCCCCATTTAACAAAGCAGGAGGCAACAGATCTTGGCTAACGCAGAAGGGCCTCCTTCTGCTCTTCCATAGGCGCCTGGAACCATCCACCAACTCTCGGTGGACAGGCAACGCCAATGGACAAGCTTGTGCATCTCTCACTGCATGTATTCTGTGTATGGGTCTAAGCTGCCCTCCCCCCAGCCCCTCTGGTAAGCCGAGTTCCTGAAGGGTAAGATTATGCTTTCCCCATACCTATTCTTCTCGAACAGTCCCTGGCACATAGTAGGGGCTCAATACAACTTTGTTGAAGCAGGGGAATGAATGAAAGTAAGCTGTCTTCTTCCATGTTATTGCCAGCTGAAGCAGTTCACCAAACCACCCCCATTTCCTTCCATTTCCTTTAGGTTACACACTGAGAACCAGTGATATTGACTTGACCTCTCCAAAGCTGAGCGAAGTGCTCTGAAAGGCAGCTGCTGAAGAGCTGTGTCCTAGAGAAAGCCACCTTCTTGCATAAGGCTAAATGGAATCATCTATGTTTGGTATTAAAACCTGACTGCCTTGACGTCAAAGAAGGTCTGTGGGTTTGAGGGGACAGTAGAAACTCTGTTTCCATAGCACTGTACAAATGACCGCCTGATGTTTTTGTTCCCACTTTTTTTTTTCTTGGCCTCCTTTCCAGGAAATGGACTGGAGGAGCTGGCAATTGATTAAAAATAGGTTTTGTGTGAGGAAAACAAATACAGGCTCTGCAAAATTAAAGTCCCCGCATCTCTCCGAATGCTTGCTGCTAGCTATATTTAGGCCTGGAGTTCAGGTCTCTTTGGCACTGGCTGGAAAAAGCCTCAGGTCAAGGAAAACCTTTTCCCTCTATTGTAGGATCATTACCTCTTAAGTCTCGTGGCCCTGGTTTATGACCCTAGTGGGACTGTTTCCTGATGGAAAGTTCAGTAAAGTCTTTTCCTGGTGGCTTTGCCCTTGGAAACTTAGCACCACAGACAGGGCCTTGACTGATGCCCGGGGCTGGGGTCCGGGCCCCAGGTAGGCGAAAACCATTTCCAGGCTTAAGGACAACGTCCCCGTGACCCCTCTTCGTTGCCTAGTTCAATATTTTACCTTCCTGGTGAAAAGGGCGTTCTTCTTTTTGGTACTTTCCAACAAATGTCACTCCTGTTTCATTAGGCCTTTACTCATGCCTGCTCCTGTGCCAGGGACTGGGGATAGAGATAAGATGAAGTCATGGTCCCTGCCTCCAGAGAACCCAGAGTTTAGCACCACTCCTCATAAAGTTCCTTGAGAGCCTTGAAGACAATACTGCATAACTTGCTTTAAGAAAGTAAGAAAGTCAGGGGTGCCTGGGTGGCTCAGTCTGTTAAGCATTTGACTTTGGCTCAGGTCACAATCTACTTACTCAGTTTGTGAGTTTGAGACCCTCGTCGGGCTCGCTGCTGTCAGCCCAGAGCCCGCTTCGGATCCTCTGCCCCCCCCCCACCTCTGCCCCTTCCCTGCTCAAACTCTCTCTCTCTCTCTCTCTCTCTCTCTCTCAAACATAAAAGAAACATTTTCTTAAAAAAGTAAGAAAGTCAGTTATTATGAAGTTCAGATTGACAGGAAGATAAACTGGGCTTAGTCTCCACTTTTGAAAAAAAAAATGCACCTAAGGACTCAACTGAATGGAATTTAAAGTAGGATTTAGTTTATTCAAACCTTTTCCAGAAACACACCTAAATTCAGAGAGAAAGGCGCCTGCAAGGAATCACTTCGCAGCCTCCCAGGGGGCCTCCGCTCCTCTCCATCCTGGGCCCGCAGGTGTGAGCCTGCTCCCAGCACCCCCCACCAGGAGGCCAGGAAGTGAGAAAGGAGGGGGAGCAGGCCAGAGGAGGGAGGAGAGCAGCGAGCTGGGCGAGGGAGGGGGGAAAAGGAGAAGGAAGGACAGCGGCAAGGAGGGGGGGCATCAGGGGAGGCCAAAGGAAAGATAGCAAAATAACCCCAATTCCCCTAGGACCTATTTTACATTCCTTTGATCATTTTTGGAAGGATGAGCTCAGGAAGTATAATTATAGCCATCACTGCTGCTGAGGAGGGAAGTCCTTTACAAGTGTTAGTTATTATTACAACATGAATAATTGAACCTCCCAGATAATCCCCAAACCTCATTTGAGTCTTTAAGTTTCTCTTCCTCCGCCGCCAAACCTTCGAACGAAATGAGGCTGGTGCAAAGGAAGAAGGTAAAAGGCTGGTGCCAGTCTCCCCACCTCTCCGCCCTACCTCCAGTCAGTCAGGTCTTAATCCTCAGACCGCAGAAATGGGCCCCCCAATACCAAGAGTAGGGGGTGGGGGTCTGGAGGATGCTGCATCCATCTGACTCCTCTGGATCCAGCTCCCTCCAGGCCCCCTCTGCCAACTCCTCCCTTCCCCCTCTGTCTCCAGGCCCTCAGCACTCCATCTTTCATGCAATACCATTCATTGGCTTATGGGGTCAAGTCCAAATTGCTTACAGGGTCAAGTCCAAAGTCACTCTTGTGGCCAGTGAGCCCTCCATGATCTGGCTTCTGACTACAGCTCCGCCCTTACCTCCTACCCCCTGTAGAACTCTCCCCACCCTACAACTGTTGGGAATACCTTCCCCACCTCTACCCCCTTCTGGTTTCTTTCCCAACTCCTTCCCTCCCCTTTAAATTTCAGCTCCCATGTCACCTCCTCCTTGACACTCCCCCAGCAGCCCTGACTTTCAGTCATTTGGGTCATCAGGGTCCCCAGTATATCCACTGGTCCCCACTGTACCTATCACACTCTGTTGTATATAATCAATTGTTCTCATGTCTGTCTTCCCTACGAGTCTGTGAGTTCCTCAGAGGTATAGACTCTGTATTCCCACCACCTAAATATGTTTTTTTTAATTATTTTAATGTTTATTTATTTTTGAGAAAGAGAGAGAGAGAACGCAAGAGGGGGAGGGCAGAGAGAGAGGGAGACATAGAATCTGAAGCAGGCTCCAGGCCCTGAGCTGTTAGCACAGAGCCTGATGCAGGGCTAGAACTCGATGAACTGTGAGATCATGACCTGAGCTGATGTCAGATGCTCAACTGACTGAGCCACCCAGGCACCCCTAAACATGTTTTGAAAAAAAGAATAAGTGACGTTTTTGCAATTAGAGGGCAGAGAGCCGAGTGACCAAACGAGACTAGCACTGAGCCTGCTCCTGCCTCAGGGCCTTTGCACTTGCTGTTCTTGCTGCTTGAAAACACTCTTTCCCCAGGTATCTACTTGGGTTGCTCTCTCGCTTTGTTCCGGTCTCTGCACAAATGCCACCTCCTCAAAAAGACCTTCCCTGGCTCCTCTGTCTCACACAGCACCCTCACCCTCACCTACCTATCTACCTCTCCTGCTTCATTTTTTTCTCAGAGCTCTGATCAACACCTGGCATATTTTATATCCATGTATTATTGACTGTCTTCCCTATTAAAATACAAGCTTCATAAGGGAAAGGACTTTTATCTTGTTTGCTGCTGAGTCAGCAGTGTCTAGAACAGGCCCAAGCCCAGAGAAAGTGCTCAGTAACTATCTGTTGAATGTTGTTGAACTTGGACTTAAGGCAGAACTGGGTTTGAACTCTACCTCTACTGTTTTCAAGTTCTGGGTGACCTTGGGCCAGGTGTCTGCCTCCTCTGAGCCTCACTCTCACCATCTGTAAAATGGAGAGAATAATCCTACATACATCATAGGTAAGAACAAAATGAGATCAAGTATTCCAAAGCACTTAGCGTGATGCCTGGCACGGATAAGGCAGGTAATGCTTACTAGCTGAAATCTGTTGACAGACCAACATCTTCCATTTCTCGGATCCCTACCGTGTGCCCTTGCGCTCCCCCCACCCCTCCGCCCCGCCTCAGCCCTCCTAGTGCCCACTGTGGTCAAACCATCATTCCTGTGCGGCGGCGCTCAGCACTTACTTGCCACAGTTGTAGAGATCACAGCAGAAGCAGGTGTTGCCCCGGATGCGAGGCGTGCAGAATCCACGGCTGAGGTGAGGGCAGTTCACCTGAGGGCACACAACAGTGAAGAGATGGGCTGGCACTGGATGGGAGGCAGGACCCTCTGGGACTGGAAATATGAGTTAGTGACTGATGGAGGCGGTGAGGATGGCTGCGAAATGAACACACCAACGCAGGAGAGGGATGGGGCTGGGCACGGGGCTGGCTGACCTGTGCCTGACACGAGCCACCGTGTAGCTGGGGTCCGTCCAGCCTCAGCCACAGCCCTCAGTGCCCCATCCCTGAAGGGCGGAGATGCAGAGGAGGAAGGATGGATGGAAGGACAGGGGGAAGAACAAATGACAGCAGGAAATGAAAGTAAGTGGGGAAGGGGAATGGGGGGGGGGGGGAAAAAGGGGGGGGGGGGATCAGATGGGGAGGAAGACAGAAAGGCTGTCACATGCACTTTGAAGTACAATAGTACCTCTCTAGCTGCCTGGGTAAGGTTCCTCAGAACCCTCGCGGAAGGAGAATTTTTGGTTGAGGAACTTATGACCTTATATAGGAAAAATAGGGTTAGGGGGACCAGGGTTACAAGTGAACCTATGGAAGTCATTAATATTTTTACAGTCACCAAGTTAACACGAGAAAGCGATCGCCACGAAATCAGAACAGCAATGACATTTCACACATCTCGAGTTTGCAAAACATGTAAAAGATCCATTTCCATTTACCGTCTTCTGTTGGGAAGAAATTTTCCAGACTCTCGTCCTTTATGGATGCAAGGAAGTGCTTGTGAATGTGTTTCACTGTGTTATAGAGAATATTTGTAGTAAACAGGCGCTTTTTCTATATCGGGTCCTCCATCCAAATGCTCACTGCCTTTCTGATAAGCTGTTGGCACGTGAACGTTTCTACTCCTCCCTTTGAACCCATGGGTAGTTAGAAAAACAGTAAATTTGGGATTGGGTGCAAAGTAGGGGGAGAAGTGAAAGGCAGAGCCATAATAGAAATATCTGCCCTGATGCGTTGGGAGGAGGGCCATCGCCCCGCCTAACTCCAAGGGCACCATTCGCATTGTATTTTATGTCAAATGGTAGTTTCATATCAAAGGAATCTCTGGGCTGGGGGGCAATTATTGTGCACACACACAAGTAGGCAGTGGGATTGCGTTAATTTCTGAAAGTGGCCCGGAGTCGTGCTTCACCTCACTGCCTGCTGCCTCTAGTTCCGCGCAAGGCGGCGTGGAACACGAGGAGAGATGCATAGGGCAAGCGAGACAAGTCGTCGTGCATTAGCAGACTGGCCTTTTGGGGTGTCATGAGAGGGGCCAGGCCCACAGTCCAGGCCTTCTCAGAGCCTTAGAGTGGACCGGGCTTCTCGATTACCCTCGTTTGGCTTCCTGACCCCTCCTGCGTGTGAGACCCAGGTTCTGCCTCCCTGGTCCAGGCCCAGTGCTCTGGTGAGGCTCCTGCTTTCCCTCCAGCTGGGCACCGAGTCCAGACGACCAAACCGCCATCCACAGAGCTGGGGGAGTGGCCTGCCCTGTGGCCTCTGTACTCATCTGTCCCTCTTGGGATCAAAGCCACACACGGAGAGGCTGCCTGCTGGGGTCAGAGGGGCAGCCTGTGGCCACAGAGCAAAGTAAATCTGATTAGGCCTCTTGAGGCTCCAACCTATGACCGTGGCCTCATTAACACTGTGCTCTGACCCACTGAACAAATCAGCTACAGACACCTAACAGCAAGCCTTAGGCCCGTGAAAAGGAGTACAGGGAAGGGGGTTTCAGGCAGAACGGAAGACTTTCCCCAAAAGTAAGACATGCAGCCTCATTCTGGCTCACCTCCTCAGCCTCCTTCTGGGATGTCTTGGGGACATAGTGGCACCGGTTAGCATAGAGTGGTTTCAGATCCTGGAAAGGGAAACACCAAACCAAAGAAGTGTTGGTTTTGGAAAATAAAGCAGCAAGTGCTCTGATGGGTAATAAAAGATTTGAACACACACACGCACACACACGCACACACACAGACACACACACACACACACACACACACACGAGTAGGCAGTGGGTTGGGTTAATTTCTGAAAGCAGCCCTTCTATGGATCCTGAGAATCTGAGGATTAGATTAAGATGTTCTAATAACTGCTTTCTGTTGGGCCACTTGGTTAATGAGAAATTCGGAAACTAAGAAATGGTTTTCTTGAAATTTCCTCTCTGGTTTTCTTTTATTTCCAGTCTTTGTCTTCTTCCAAAGAGTCCCCAGGGAACAAGATTCAAAATTCTTACAACACCATACTCTCAAAAGGAGGGAGCCCAACTCCATCAATGAGTTCTCATCATCACCTGAGGACAGGACACGGGCTGGCTGACATGTGCTCCCTGCTGTCATTGCCACAGCTTTTCCAGAAGGAAGAGCTCAGGAAGCAAGCCCCAGGGGGCTGAGCAGCTACTGAGACTACTGTAGATTTCTTTAAAAATGTTTTTTTAATGTTTATTTATTTTTGAGAGAGACAGAGGCAGAATGCGAGTGGGTTAGGGGCAGAGAGAGAGGGAGACACAGAATCTGAAGCAGGCTCCAGGCTCTGGGCTGTCAGCACAGAGCCCGACACGGGGCTCAAACTCGCAGACCGTGAGATCGTGACCTGAGCCGAAGTCAGACACGCAACCGACTGAGCCACCCAGGCGCCCCTCTTTCAAAAATTCTTTAAGTTTATTTATTTATTTTGAGAGAGACAGAGAGAACATGAGTGGAGGAGGAGCAGAGAGAGAGGGAGACAGAGAATCCCATGCAGGGCCCGCACCGTCAACACAGAGCCTGATGCAGGGCTCGAACTCACAAAACCATGAGATCATGACCTGAGCTGAAACCGAGAGCTGGACACTTAGCCAACTGAGCCACCCGGGTGTCCTGAGACTGCTGTAGAGTTTAACTCAACTACACTATGAGCCATTTCCACTCAACTACACAGATACTAGGGATACTAGGTAAAGACAGTGAACTCCAAACACACTGCTAAAGCCCAGAAAACTAACATGGGGCTCAAGGGCAGCTGGTTTACCCTCCTGGCTTGGCCAGCTTCCTGCTGAGGGAACTCCCAGGCACGGGGGTTGGGGTAGAGCAGACAGGCACCATCCAGGGCTGCCTGGAAACTTGCAGGCAGGGGATGCTGTTCACTTCTGGGGTGATGCTAAACATCTCCTGAGTGGTGGCGGAGCTCTGGCCAAAAGCAGGTTAGGACGGGACAAGAAGTTCATGCAAACTGACCTGGGGGGTGGGTGGCCAAGCACCTTCCCTCCTGCCCCCACTTGCCATTTTCAAATCCCAGTGGCTGCTTTTCCCACGGATGATTTAACATCTCCTGATCCTGACACCCCAGTGCCTCCTGCCTCCCAGCCCCATCGAGCACCTAAGACTTCCCATCAGCTGCTTTTACAGGGACCTCTTGTTTGTTCACTGTTCTGAAAGTACATTGACCTGTTGGCTGAGGCTGGAGTTAGGGGGGAAAGGAGCGAGGGTTCTCATGTTCACACGCAGCAGGGTTTATTTTCCGTGTTTGCGCAATAGCAGAGACCACTATTATCTTGTGGAAAGGGAGGCTTGATACGCTGGTCACAGCCCTCCCGACCTCCTGGTTCTGCAAAAAGCATTCAGCCGCCAACTGCCCCAGATGAAGACAGACGTGTGTGACGGTTGCCCCTTTGCTGCCTCTGGCTGCTATTCTGCATTGAGACCCCCGAGAAGGAATAAGCCCTGGCAACTGGGAGGTAGGAAAAAGTCACTTCGTGAGGGCTCGGTGACCTTTCAAATCTGAAGGGCTTCCGACTCTGGAGCGAAGAGATGGAAATGGACATTGCTTTATGTTGAGTGCCTACTCTGTGCCAGGCCCAGTTTGCACCCATTACTTCATATCACACTCAGGTTGAGCCTGAGAGGTAGGTTACTATTACATCCATTTCAAAGAGGGGAAACTGTTACAAAAAGGCAAAATGACCTTCCCAGATGGTTAAAGGCCATGTTGGGGGCGGGGAAGGAAAGAACTAGGAGACAAGAGAGAAGGAAGAAGACATATTTAGAGGGGCGTGTAAGAAGGTAGGTCTTGAGAGGTAGCTCACACATTCCCAAGCCAAAGGACAGGGCAAGATATTGCTGAGAGATTTCAACAACAGGAAAGGCTGGCTTTAGGGGCACCCGGCTGGCTCAGAGGAGCACGTGACTCGTGATCTCGAAGTTGTGACTTCGAGCCCCACGTTGGGTGTAGAGATGACTTAAATATAAAATCTTTTAAAAAATTCATTGTTTATAAAAAGAAAGCCTGGCTTTAGCCCACCCAAGCAGTGCTAGGATCCAAAAGGGCCTTTCGTTAAACTGGCCAACGGATATTGCCATACATTAACAAAGCCTCCTTTCTCAAAACTCTCTGGGTGTCAGTGAGGGCTGGCAGATGTCTTAGGACAGGTGCAGTGTAAGCAGAAAGGTTTTCTAAAAGATTCATCCAGCCTTAACCCAAATCCACGAATCAAACACTTTGCTGCAGGCCACTAACTGTAGGAAGTACAGAGGGCCTGGAGTCAGAGACACGTAGGTGGTCGATAGAGGAAACTTCCAGCAAGTATAACTTGGATTTTTCTCCATTGCCTTTGACAGAGGCCAGTGCTCAAAAACATTTAGGAGTGTCAAGGAAACGCAAATCAAAACCACACTGAGATACCACTTGATTCCCACTGGGATGGTTAGTGGGATACTAGAATCAAAAAGTCAGATCATAAGAGTCGGCAAGGATGCAGAGAAATGGGAACTCTCCTACATACACTTCTGGTGGGAATGGAAAACGGTGCGGCTCTTTTCGGAAACTGTCCAGTAGGTCCTCAAAAGGGTAAACGTGGTTACCATACGGCCAGGCAATTCCACTCCTAGGTATATACCCAAGGAAAACAAAAACATATGGCCACATGGTACATGCATGTTTAGAGCAGCATTATTAATAAAAGCCACAAGCTGGAAACAACCCAAATGCCCATCGGCCACTGAATGGACAAACAACATGTGGTATATCCATACGGTGGAATATTATTAGGCCATGAAAAGCTATGAAGCACTGATACATGCTACGACATGGGTGAGCCCTGAGGATAGCACACTAAGTGAAAGAAGTCAGGTCGCAAAAGACCATGATATTCTATGATCCCATTAATATGAAAGGTTAATTAGCATAGGGAAATCTATCAAGAAAAAAACAAGTAGACTAGTAGCTGCTTAGGGCTGAGGCGACTAGGGGTAAAGGGAGGTGAGAGTCAAGAGCATGGGGCTTCTTTTGGGGGATGCTGAAAATCTTCTAAAATTGATGTGGTGGTGGTTTCCACGTAACAGTGAGGATACTGAAAACCACTGAATTGTACACTTTAAGTGGGTGAATTATATGGGATGTGAACTACATCTCAATAAAGCTGTTAAAAAAAAACACACTAGGAGTGGGAGGAAGAAGGAAAAAGAGGAAGCCATTTTAGCTCATGATGCCATCAAAATCTACTGCAGGCTTCTTGGCCACTAGGCCTCTGTTACCATGGAGACTGCCTCAGAGTGAATACTGCTTGTCAAATGGGGATAATAATGCTTGCCCTACATATCTCACAGGATTGCTGTGGGTCTCCAATGAGACAATAGATGTGAAGGCACATTTAAAAGCTAAATACGCTACACAAAAACAAGGCATTGTTGTTATTAAGATGGCTCCTGTTGAATACCAATGGCACGCATGCCATGATTGGCTGCAACCACGCTACACACAGCCACACAACTGGGTGCTTACTCAGAGGGTCATATGCAAAAATGATACGGATTGCTAAGTTAGGGTGGTGGGCTTGTGGATGTTACGAGTTCCCCATGTATCACTGGCCTTTTTAAGAAGAAAAAGATGAAGAAGATGGCTGTTCTCATCTAAAATCAGAAGGGATGGGTCTGATAGAGGGGCCTACATTTAAATTCTCAGCCCGGAAAGAAAATCGGGTAAAGACCCTCTCTCTCTCACCCCTTGCTCTGCCCTCTGCCCAGAAATCCTCTCCTGAGACACCAATTCGGAGACTGCTTGTGGGGAAGCACCAACCACATGAGTCCCTCCAATCTTGGCAAATGATGGACTGACTCTTACTCCTGAGAGGAGGGTCCGAGAGCAAGTTGGAATTGAAATAATAACGTCACGGATCATCCTTCCCCAGATCCAACCGTACCCACGAGGCTCCCTCAACATGACCTGCACTATTAGCCAGTGACTGAAATGGAATAAAGTGCCATTGATCCACAGAAGATTCTGGTAATACAATTTTGCTCCAATTCAGTTGTTTTGGAAAGCAAAACAGTTCCAACTAGTTCACGAGGTGTTTTCATTCTCCCTGCTGATTCAGTAGGAATGAAAGGAGTACTTGTGTTGGTTGTGGGGGCCCAGTAAGTTGCTGTGGCTCGCTTTTGATTTGGGTTTGTGGGCTGGATCAGGGCTATGTTACAGCCTCCCTGGGACCTAGGCACTTTTGCTTTTGTGGGTCCGTCTCCCCATTAAAAAATATTGAAAATTATATTTTCTTTATTTTGTTTAAAGGTTTATTTTGAGAGAGAGAGCGCTAGTGGGGGAAGGGCAGAGAAAGAGGGAGAGAGAGAATCCCAAGCAGGCCCTGCACTGTCAGCATGGAGCCCGACACGGGGGTCAAGCTCACGAACCGTGAGATCATGACCTGAGCTGAAATCAAGAGTCAAATGCTTAACTGACTGAGCCACCCAGGCGCCCCTTCTTTATTTTAATTATATCTAATGACTGCATTGGTATAAAGACAAATATATTTATATTATATGGGAAAACTTTTTCTTGACCTAAAAGCTTATCATGTTTCTACGGATTTGAAAAGAAATGCTAATATTTTACTGAAACCCTGAAAGTCCTATGGGCCACAGGCGTTGTGCCTATTGTGCCTGATGGAGAAGTCAGCCCTAGCAGAATAGTCTGGAACACTATGGGATGGAAAGTACTGAAAGAGGGGCGAGGGCTCCTGTAGACAGCCACACAGGAATGCCCTGAATCCCAGGCTTCCTCAAACAAGAGCACAGGTTCGGGTTTCAGGAGTAAAATGGCCTTTCTCAAGGTGCAGCTTCTCCAGAGGAGGAAGGATTTGGCACCCGCACTCCAGGACTGGGCTCTGAGTGGAGGCTTCTAGCTCTGGGGCCTTCTCTGGAGCCCAATCCTATCACTAAACGCCAACCATGGTTGTAGGGACAGCAAAGTTCAGGTATCTGAGAAAAGGTGACTCTGTCTTCATGGTCTGTTCTTGTGGCTGCTGAAGCCTCCAAGGCTCTCAAGTCATCGGCCCCCCTGCTCTTCCCTGCCTCCTCGCTCCCAACGTCACCTCTGAGTCATTCCCCCGGCCCCAAAGCCCTTCCCTCTGCCTTTCCAAATCTCAGTTACGTGTCAAAGGCTTAGCTCCCACCACCACGGGGAAGCCTGTCCCGGCCACTGGAGTCCAGGATAAACCGCTCTGGTACTTAGAGTTTATACCCCCGGCTCAGCCCCTGTTCTCTAGATGACCGTGTGTCCCGTGGTGTCCTCGACTGTCGGCAACCTGAGACACGGATCTTGTTTTCTCCCTCTTCTGTACCCCTCACAGCACTCGGCACACATCTCAGCACACACTCAACTTTGCCGTATCGTACAATGGCTTGAACCCAGGACTGAAAGTACTCACAATGTGTCTCGCAGCAAAGACCCCGTCGACGATGGCACAACAGAAGGCCGCAATCACCCCAAAGCTGATAAAGACGATGGAGGCCACCAGCTGCGAGGATGAGGGGGGAACAAAAGTGTCTGTTAGCCTTCCACTCTTGCTGCTTCTGGAGACTAGATGGTCCCCAAGAGAATGCCAGCCAATGCAGAACTCTGGCCGGCCACCCCATGAGGGTGCTTTCTTCAATCATCCAGGATGAGTGGGAGCCGAGGGAGGCAGGGAAGGGGCCACTGAAGCACGTTCCCCATGTTCAGGGCAAGCTAAGAAACTCATTCAGTGAGTCTGTCAGCACCAAATGAACATCCAGCCTATTGTCCAAGGAGGAACACGTGTGGCTCTTCCAGGCTCAGACTCAGAAAGATGTCGGACCTTTGACATCATGTGGTCCAACCCCCTATTTTATTTACTGGTGGATTGGAGGCTCAAGGAGGGGAAGTGGTGTGCCCGGGGTCACCATCCGGTCTGATGCCCACCAACTCCTAGTTCAGTGTTCTTCTCAACCCCTCGCAGTGGGCACTGATGAAGACAGGGATGGTTCTGAGGCCCCACACAACCCTACATGGCCTTCTGCATTGTTGAAGAAAGAACAGTCAACTTAGTAAGATGTAAATACCAAAGACAAATACCAAAGTAAATACCAAAGACATTTGACAAGGGTTGAAGTCTCTGGAACTGATCAACTAACTCTGCGTAATATATACAAAAAGTTTTCTTTTTTCTTTTTAGTATTTATTTATTTTTTCTTAAAAATTTTTCAAATGCTTATTTCTTTTTGAGAGAGGGAGAGACAGAGTGCGAGCGGGGGAGGGGCGGGGAGAGAGAGGGAGACACAGAATCCGAAGTGGGCTCCAGGCTCTGGGCCGTCAGCACACAGCCCGACCCAGGGCTTGAATTCACAAATCTGGAGAGCATGACCTGAGCCAAAGTCGGACGCTGAACCGACTGAGCCACCCAGGCACCCCCCAAAATTTTTAAGTAAGAAAATGTTTGCTTGAACCAGACCGCCCTATACTCAACATGTTGTATGATGAGTATATATGCATATGTATATGCGTATATATGTATATGAGTGTATATATACATGTTATATCATGTTATATGATCATGTTAAATGACAAGTTTTCCTAATAATTCGTCTTCCACTACAAGGGTGATACTACAACCCAATGCGGGGGAAGGTGCTTACAGGGGCAGGGGCAGGCGCTGCCTAAGCCTACCGTCTGCCCGTGGTGACCCTCAGAACTAGATGGAATCAGTGTTTTGCTTTCTTCAGGTGTTTGGGGGCAAAGAGGGGGGAAATAGCATGGCATTAAACTGCTCTCCCGGGCAAAATCAAATCAAAGTCAAGGCCGCCCTAAGGTTCTCCCTCCTCTACAGGCCAGGAGGAAATACTCATCTCCTTCAGGAGTTGTTCAAAAGCCTCTCCCCATAAATCTCACTTCACAGCGCTACAGAGAATTGGTAAATAATGGATGAACGATGTCATGAAATTGGCATTATCAGCTATGCTATGATCAGCTCTACAATTAAAACTCTCCCGTTATTTTGAATAATGTAAGCCCCAAGTGCAAACACAACAGGCAGGGGAGGCGGGGAGTCCAGGTGAAATGGAAGAAGAGAACTATGATCTCTCCCTTGAGGGCGATTCATATGAGAACATATGGTTAGAGTTCTCTGTCCCTGGAGCTATGACGTTATCTGATTAAACGTGCTGTTAAATAGACCCCATTATCAAAGTCTAGATGCCACAGAGGCTTGTACTGGGGGAGCCTAATCAGTCCACCATCTGACCACTCACCAGGCATCTTGATTTACAAGCCAATAAATCTACAATATGCTTGCAATTCGGTCCATACCAGGAAACCCAACAGCTTGCCCTTGTGGCCCCCGTTAGGACATAGAACTTTCTAAGTTTTACCTCCTGTTACATGTTCCTTCTTCCTTTGAACATTACAACACACTTAGCTTTGAAGTATGAGTCGTGGGAATACTTTAGGTTGGCTTCATAATTTTGTCTTTTGTGTGCCCCAAGTGTGACTTGTCCTCTTGATCTAAGTCTCCTAGATTGTAATACCCTAAAAGACAGGAGCCCTCTGCAAAAACCTTCCCCAAAGGTTATGCATCTGAGAGGGAGGAGGAGAGCAAAGGGCAAGATCCAGAATATTCTATCTCTTTCACTTAAGGAGACCAACTAGGGCACTGAGGGAGCATCGGGCAAGATGAGAACAAGTCCCATACCACAGGGTCACTTTCGCACAAGTTCCCTGGAGGCTGAGGAGAAAAGGCAAAGGAGCAGTTACTTTTGTGGCCCAATGTGGGCAACCTTAGGAAGTGTGTTATTTAATTCATAAATATATTCAGCTTTTTCAGACAAAGAGTGTAATTCTATAGCGATGCAGACTTACCATCTGCCGTTTGTTCTCGACAAGGTTTGATCCGATGATTCCAAGGAACGATCCAAAGCCGAGCTGCAAAGCAACATGGCAAACATAGCATGTGGGAAGGTGGCCAGCCTGGCCACACGATCATTGCAGCTCCTGGATATGACTCAGGACAACGGAAAAGAACTGGGGTATAGATGCTAAAGCCACATGCAACTGTTACACAGATACAAGGTGTTCAATAAAAGTGCTTCCCCCACTATTTGCAAATTTTTTCCTCATAGAAATAAATCATACCTAAAAGCTACGAGTAAAGGTCAACCAGAGCGTTTCAGAGCCTGCCTATCTCAATGTCAATATCCATTACCTAGTGCGTGACTGGTGAGTCAGTAAGAGACATGTAACGGTGAAAAGCACACATTATATTCTGATCTGAATCTTTTTTTTTTTTTTTTGAAAAGAGGCCTTCTACTCTGATGCATGGATTACAAAATGAAGGTTTGAAATAGCAATTTTCGATGCATCCGGCACACTAATCAAACCCAGGAAGTACTTTAGAAATCAGCAAGCACCTTAACCTAGACTTAAAAAAAAAAACCAACCCTATTTTTTGAAAGCTTGTATTTGTGGCTGACCCACTGCAATTTATGTTAGCACTTATTCACCTCTTCTTCCATCTCTGCTTCATTTATGGACAGAAAGCATTCATTAGAGGGTGAACAGAAATGGCAGCGTAAAACCCTGCGAAACAATTTCCCTGTCTAAGTGGATTGGATGATGGCTCAGTGTAGCGGGTCCCACTTTCCTCTCACTTCTGCCATTAGCGGACTGAGGTGGCCCGTCTCAGCTGAACACGATCACTAACGAAGGCTGCCGATAGGGGTAAAAACGGAAGAAGTAAAGAGTGGTGAGCATGGGCCAATAAATCTTAACACAAGCTCGGCAATGTAGCTGCGAGTCTCTTAACCTCACTAATGGTCCCGGTTTCCATCTGCAGCCTTACCATGGCTAACAGGGGCATCTATTTCAGTCTGAGGCCCCCCCCAAGCCTTACACCTGTGGTTGGAAATCTAATGGCCTGGAGGGCGAGGCAGGAATGTGGTGGGCTGCCTGGGGGGGCTGGGTCACTGTCTCAGAAACCCAAGGATGAAAGGGAATGAAGGGAAGGAATGAATACAAGTTTCCAAGGACTCATTCTTCAGGGCCACTCAGCCAGCAACCCCTCTTGGGAAATAGAAGCCGAAGTGTATGAAGAGTATATCATGTGCCATCCAAGACTCTACTGAGAACATCCTCACTCAACAGGTAAACTATGCCCATCTCCCACCTGTTCTTATTTATTTGTTTGTTTGTTTGTTTGTTTGTTTAGAGAGGGAGAGAGTGGGGGAGAGGCAGAGAGAGAAACTCTCAAGCAGGCTCCTCATGGTCAGCACAGAGCCCGATGCGGGGCTGGATCTCACAAACCACCGTGAGATCATGACCTGAGCCGAAATCAAGAGTTGGACGCTTAACTGACTGAGCCACCCAGGCGCCCCAACACCTGCTCTTAGTTTAAATGTAATTGAAATGTGTTGTTTTATACAGTATACTGATTAAAACCTGGTTCTCACACCAGCCTGGCTTCCTGCCCCAGCTCTTCCACCTTTGTTTGTGGGATCTTGAACAAACTGATTGGCTTCTCTAAACCTCAGTCTCCGAATCTGGAAAATGGGGACTAGAGTGGTGGCTATCTCGTAGGGCTTTTGCAAGCACAAACCAGGATGATACATTGAAAGAACTTAGCACAGTGCTTGGCACACAGTAAGTACTCAGGAAATATTAATTATTGTTCTAGTGATTATTACCATTAAAAACTGTTTTTAATGTTTATTTATTTTTGAGAAAGAGAGAGAGACAGAGCACGAGCCAGGGAGGCAGAGAGAGGGAGACCTGGAATCCCAAGCAGGCTCCAGGCTCTGAGCTATAAGCACAGAGCCCAACACGGGGCTCCATCTCACGAGCTGTGAGATCATGACCTGAGTCGAAGTTGGACGCTTAACTGACTGAGCCACCCAGGCGCCCCTGATTAGTATCGTTTTTGAAGACATTTAGTTTCTGAGCAACTCTAACCCAATTTGAGCTGGAAAATCTTATCATTGCTTGCTGTATTTCATAACACAGCTTCATGTTTTCTCTTATCCACACCTCCAATATATTCCACAGCTTTTATTTTTTAGGAAGAATTCCATGAATAGTTTGTGTTCATGGCACTCTGGACCACTTGTGGAGACTGTGAGAAAATCAGAGGCAGTCTCTTACATGGAAAATAAGTCCTTTGACTGAGCAGCTTATCAGTTTCCACAGATATTCACTTAATGGTCTCCTGGACCCCAACAGCAGTCTTGACCTTCAGACAGGAAGCAAAAAACCTCGTCATTCCTGGCACTCTCAAATAACTCTGATGGTAGTGGCCAGGAAGAGGTGGGCTGAAGCCTTATGGAATTGACTGGAAAGACAAGGCACTTGGGACCGAAGTCCCAGGTTAGACAGTTACTTTATCCAGTTCCCTCCTTTTCTTTCCATTCCATTCTAATCCACTCCGATTCATTCAACTTTCCAATATTCACTAAGCACTTGTGCCAGATAAACAGGATGTGGTCCCTGCCCTCCAGGGGCTCCTAGTCCAGTGAAGGAGAGACAAACTGTGGGTTAAGGACCGCAGGCAACATATAAACATAGTGCTACAGGAGAACAGAATCATTCATTTTGTATTATATCTTTGGCTCTGCTATTTGTAAACTGTGTGACCTTGGGCTAGTTCCTTAACCACTCTGTGCTTCAGGTACCTCACTTATAAAATGCAAACCGTGATGGTAACTACCACACAGGGCTGCTGTGAGGATTAAATGAGATAAAGTATGTAGTGTGACTTCTACTAGGTATATACCCAAAGAAAACAAAAACACTAATTCAAAAAGATACATGCACCCCTCCATTTATCGCAGCATGATTTACAATAGCCAAGATATGGAGGTAATCTAAGTGTCCCCTGATAGACGAAGAGATAAGGAAAGATGTGGTATGTATACGCAGCCATAAAAGGGTGAGATATTGCCATTTGTGACAACCTGGACGGACCTAGAGGGTGTTATGCTAAGTGAAGTAAGTCAGAGAAAGACAGATACCATATGATTTCATCATATGCAAAATCTGAAAAACAGAACACATGAATAAACACACAAAAAGCAGGGTCAGACCTATAAATACAGAAAACAAACTGATGGTTCCCAGAGGGAAGGGGGGGGGGTGTGTGGAGGATGAGCAAAATAGGTGAAGGGGAGTGAGAGACACAGGCTTCCAGTTATGGAATGAATAAATCATGGGAACAAAATGCACAGCGTAGGGAATACAGTCAATAATATTATAATAACGTTGTACGGTGACAGATGGTAGCTATACTCGTGGTGAGCACAGCACAATGGTTGAATCACTATGTCATACACCTGAAACTAGCACAGCATTGTGTCAACTATACTCAAATAAAAGAAAACCTTTTTTAACAAAGTACGTGGTGTGACTTGCATGAGGTAGGACGCTAAATAAATGTTAAGTCTAAGATTTCACAGAGGAGGAGACATTTTAACATGGGGTCGAAGATAGGTAGAGATCACCAGGCAGGGAACTACTGTCTTTTGAGTCATGCTGGAAGAATTCACTCACCTGGATGACAGGCTGATGAACGCACCAGTGTTGCAAAAACTACCGTACATTTGAAAAGCATTTTAACTTAAAGCAACACGTGCCCTCCATTTTGGTCACAGTAACGCTGTGGAGTTCGGTGGAGCTGATACGATTCCCATCTGACAGATAGGAAAATGGTGGCCTAGAGAATTGTATGGACTCATCCCCTCTTATAGCAAGTTACTGACAGGGCCAGGAGTCCACAGGTGCCCCGACCAACAGCTGGTGTTCTTTCAGCCACACTGTGCTGCATTTGTGGTGTGTCAGTAGAATAGTGACTTTCGTCACTTCCCCTCCCTCTCCGGGAAAGAGGTTCCCTGCAAGGATGGAGTGAAAAATCCTATCTGAGGAAGAGCTGAGGGGTTGAAAATAAAAAGGGGAAAATCAACAGAATTTCCTGAAAGTGGGCAGCTACTTCTAATCGACTGTTTACTCTCCTGAGACCCCAGAAAGGGAAGCTCTTTGGCTCTCCCTCGAGAACTGCAGGGAATCATGGCAAGTGTAGGCCTTTGGACCTCCATCTTGATTCCCCATTACCTGAATAAATAACCAATTTGCTTTGATTTGGCTGCCCTCCACTCGTTGAAGGAAAACACAAATCGTTAGACATCAAAGTCAGATTTAACGGCTCTTTTTGGACTAGGCCGATTCCCATTCACTGCACCGAGGCTCAGAAGGATTAGTCGTTCAATACGTGTTAATTGGACATTACTCTGTGGCAGGCACCGTGCTATATCTGTGATTTGGAGGCCAGAAGTAGGGGCGGGGGATATGATACTACAACCAATGAGACTCACCCTCAAGGAGCTATAATTAGGTAAACTGGTCCACAATTCCTTCCCATAATCCTGAAATCCACAAAGCTCTTAAAAACGAAAGGTTGGTTTTTTTTCGTAACTAACTTGGTGGCAAAACCTTAAACTGATGTGAGATTATTTTACAATCTTTATCCACTTAGTATAAAAACTCAGTTTATTAGAGGAATATGAAAGTGCTTGATTATGGGGTTTTTCTCAACCCCCCTGGGATGTTAGATAATATAATATATGCACTGTATTATCCTTCTAAAATAAAAAAGAAATCTAGGGGCACCTGGATGGCTCAGTCCATTGACATCTGACTTCGGCTCAGGTCATGATCTCACGGTTCATGGGTTCGAGCCCCACATCGGGCTCGCTGCTGTCAGCCTGTCAGTGCAAGGCCCGCTTCAGATCCTCTGTCCCCCTCTCTCTGCCCCTCCCTCACTTGTGCTCTCCATCGCCAAAAAATAAATATTAAAAAAAAGAGGGGCGCCTGGGTGGCTCAGTCGGCTGAGCATCCGACTTCAGCTCAGGTCATGATCTCTCAGTCTGTGAGTTCGAGCCCCGCGTAGGGTTCTGCGCTGACGGCTCAGAGCCTGGAGCCTGCTTCGGATTCTGTGTCTCCCCCCCCCCCGCACCCCTCCCCTGCTCACACTCTGTGTCTCTCTGTCTCTCAATAATAAATAAATGTTAAAAATTTTTTTAAAAAATATTTTAAAAAAGGAAAGAAATCTAAATTCTCCAACACATCTGGCCCAAGGATTCAGATAAGGGATCGGGGACCTGTAAAAACAAAACTAAATGAGAATATGGCCCTACAGATGCCACAAAGCAGGATTTTTTTTCCAGGAACCATGAGTAGGAGAAATCTATGGCGGGGAGTTCAAAGATGGCAGACGCCACTGTGGACGCCCGTGGTTGAAAAATGTCCTGCCTTGTCTTTAAGTTGGGATAGAACAGAGCATTTGGATAAACAGAGAGGAAACGCAGGGAGGACATTCCAGACCAGGGGGAACAATGAAAATGACAGCAGCAAGGCAGAAAAATCCAAGTTGCGTTCAGGGCCATGAACTGACAGTTTTGGCAAAAGAGGGGGGAATGGGAGACCAGACCAAAGGCATCTTTGGAGTGCTGTGAATGACAAAACTAAGGAGGGAACAGGGAGCCAATGAAGGTTAGAACTTTACGGCATTACAAGTCTTATTTAGCAAATCCAGACTCAAGACCCATCTTTGAAATGTACCTTAGGGGTAGGAACTTTATTTTAGAATGATTTTATATTTTAGAGACATTTTCAACAAGAGGTGGACAAATTTCTCCCTAATTCACAATAAACTGCAAACTTCTACCATCCAGAGCTCAGTATGTTTCCTTAGCATGCTTTAGTCTAAACTTTGTTGGATTTATCAAGAGTCTTTACATGTGAAGCTGAAGCCACATCTGCCTAAAGAAAGTTTCTGGGCCATTATTTTGAATGATCTCTGCTGTCTCAGTTTCCTACTATCCCACGGTAACTCTGATATAATTTTTCCATTAACTCACACACACACACACCCCCACCTTGTGAACGGGGCTGAAACTCCTCTTTTTTTTCTCCTAAAGAAAACCCAGGCTGGCATGGGTCTTAGCAGTACAACAACTGGGGAGAGGGTACAAGAATGAAAGATTTCCATGCTGATCAGGTGGCCAACCCCATCTTGTGGGTTGCTTGGGAAACACATTTAAAGGCTTCATTCTCCCGGATCGAAGGTTAAAGTGTTACAGACAAGGAGCGCACTCTCTCCCCTACCCTTTCCAGCTTTATACAACAAGTGAACCTCTTGCCTTTTTTAGGCCTCCGGTGTAGAAAGCTCACTGAACTCTTCTGGAATGGAATGTCTGGAACATTCGTGGATAGTAAAAATCCTAAACCAGTTTGTCTTTCTTCACCGATTTTAAGTTTTTAAAAAAACTGCGCCGTTCCGCTTGGACAGATTAGCACCTTTAAAGATGCATACATGCATGTGTGTGTCTTAGGATGCTGGCACCACATTCTAGCTCAGATCAAGTAGCTCATGACCTATTATAATGCACCTTGCCATACAAGGGCACCTCGCTTGGCAAAATGAATATGCCCCAGAAAAGTTTCATGTGAGTTTGAGCTGTACAAATGTAATTATATTTTAAAATGCCCGAGTCTCTATATTTAAGTGAGTTGTATGTATAATAAGCCTTCTTTTAATGTAATAACTGCGCCCTAATTTGTCTGTTTTGAAATTTTGAATTCTCATTTATTGTTAAAGCATTTAACCCGCAGAGCTAACCCCAAAACATCAGAGTTCCAAGTAGCCTGAAATTTTTCACATTGCTATACACTGATCATTTATATTCAGAGTGACCAATTTGCCAGTATGGAATCTTAAAATGCCTGGGTTTATTGCTGAGCATATTTTATTTATTGGGTTTTAGTCCTCCAAGTGGTTGCCGGTTCATTTGAATGAGGCTCCCCTGGGGTAGTTAGTAAAATGCAGATTCAATTTGTATTACTTTTCCAATCAAAATTAGCTCATCAAAAGGAAATTCAGGTTCCTGGGCCATACCGAGCCTACCAAACCAGAATCTCTGGGGGTAGGGACCTGAGGTCTGCATTTCCCACAGCTTCATCTGGTCATTCTTCTGCACACCAAAGTAGGGAAACCACTGGCTTAGAGTTTATACAGTACCTACCTCTCTAATAACCAAACGGGTCAATGAGCGAAAGCATCCCACTCCCGGATAAATCTGGATTGTCAGGCACACGCTGTTTCAGAGGCCTGAGTCGTCACCGTATTTGTTACAACATGATTTGACCTCTAAACCCAAATGGATGTTTCTGCCTTTCGATCTGCAATCTTCCCCATTCATTTCTATAATTAAAACCCATTTTAAAGAAACAAATCTACAGGAACTCTAAGAGCACATTTTTAAAGGGTAAACCACGGGGCACACTGTCTGTTAGGGATGGTTCTCCTCTTAACATTTCCATATTAGCTTTTAGTGAAACACACACACACACACACACACACACACACACACACAGAGGCACGCACCCCTTCAACTACCCGAGCTTGCTGAACATCAGGTACTCGAATACCAACAATCATGCGCCCTCCTTCCTTTGTTAATGCATTCCAACCTAGCCACCCACAGGCAGCTATTCTACAGAGCAGGTTCATAGCCACTGTTCTAGAATAGGAGTTCCTACTCTTAAATGACAGGGAAAATACCTTTTCCTCACCCATGGGGAGTCTGACTCTTGGCTTTGAGCATCTGTTCATCCGTCAGAAATATTTTACAAAACGCAGCTACCTGAAGCACACAAAGTCACACAGACCCTATAAATTGCTTTTCCAAGCCACCAAAATGCAATCTTACCTCCCCCTTCCTCCTCGCCCCCCTCGCTTGTGCTTAAAAATAAAACCCAATTCTGCTGACAACTGGTTTTCTTGCCTCACCACAGGAAGTGGACCGGGTGAGTTCTCACATCACACATTTAACAGAGGGACACCTGCCCTTGGCTGGAGGGAGCCCTGCCTGCCCAAGAGTGGCGAAGGAACTTCCCAGGCAGCCTGTGGGAGGTGGGAGGCACGTCTGGCGCCAGCCAGCCAGGGCTATTGAGGAGGCTGACTGTGGAATCCGTGGCCTAGGCAACCCTCGTCAGGCTTGGTCACTCGCAGCAGCTTGGGCTTGTCAAAGACATCCATCTTTAATCCTTTCCTCTCCCTTGACTTCTCTCTCCAACCCCACCTCTTCAAAAAAAGAAAAAAGAAAAACAACAACAACACAAACACATCTGACCTCTTTGCTGTACTAACTATACATAAAAGAACCATCCTAAACTTCCAAACTTCCTCCCTGTTCTCTACAATCACTTACAATTGACAATTTATATAATTGATGGTGAAAATATGACCCTACCTCTAGGGTTAGGCTTTTGGGATCAGCAGCCGTGTGTGTGTCGATCCAAATGAGGCTCATGTTTGTTTTTGTTTCTCTTTCCTCTTCTTTTCCCCAGATTTATTGAAGTATAAATGACAAAAGAAATTGTATCTATGTCACGTATACGACACGATGATTTGCTATAAAGTGAGGCTTTGTATGTCAAGAGTTCGGTGGTTTCCAGAGCGGATCCCACGCACCCTGGTGATGGATACAACAATCCACTGATGTACACTAAGAAACTATTCGAACTCTTTTTTCCTATTTATTGTTTATCTAAACTAGTAAGAGAAATTAAGCGGTACAAATATTCAATAAACAGACTGTCACTGGCGCCCTCCCCCGGTGTGAATGTCAGATAACAAGGTCAGCCGTCTTGCAGGGAGGAAAAGGCAAGATCCCAGCAGCAACCAGTTGATGGCGGGGCTTTTGACGTGTGCCCGGACTGCGTTATCTAGCTTTAACTAAACTGGTCCCTATCAAATGGACAGGTGGTTTGGAAAGGCTTCTGTTGAGAAACCGCAAATTGAAGATGACCCTAATAATGTAAGTAAGCAGAAGCGAGCCACAAGAAAATGGCACAGTTGACACTTGTCTCGGGATGAGCTTTTTGTCAGCTACGCAGTGGGATCGACATTAAAAAAACAATGACGCCACGCTGTATGGTGACAGACGGCAGCTACGCTTGCGGTGAGCACAGCATAACATGGAGAGACGTGGGCTCACTATGTCGTACACCAGAAAGTAGTGTGATATTGTGTGTCGACTCGACCCCAATTTGAAAATTTCCAAAAATGATGCCACGGTAACCTAATTGTACCTGATAAGTCAGCCAAAACTGTTCAAAATGATCTAGCGGGCTACTTGAAATAAGGATTCATAGCCACTACCTTTAATGACCGACTTCACGCGAAGTGGAGGTCATTCTTTGAAGTTAGCATGAGGATAATAAAAGTTATTTCTTTTGAATCTAATTCTTGAATTTCCATGTCTGTATGTTTTAGGAACATGTATGAAACCTGTAAATGGATAAATATACCTATCTTAGAAGTAAATGTTCCACATGTGTTTCCTGGTAGGAATGCAGGCTCACTTTGGAGGTCAGCGCTGACGGTCAGAGTGTCAAGCCGTCGTCAGGTTTCAGGTAGGGTCAGGTGACGCCTGTTATACGTGGGAAAGCAGGTGCCCAGAGAGAAAGGGACCTTAGCCTAAAGCTAACCCTGCTGGTTGGTGACACCTCGTAGACCAGAAAATCACGGGCTTAAAGGGCGAGGTAACTTGCTCAGCAGCACACTGCTAATTAGGGACACAGCTGGGATTCCTCTGACTCTCAGTCCAGTGCTCTTCTTAACGGGCCCAGAGTTTCCTCTCTGTACACATACAGAGAAATATACAGGAGGAAACCTGAGCAAACACTGGAAACTCAGACAATCAAAAACCCTCCGAGTAGAACCCGAAAGACCGCAGCCAGCAAGCCCCTGAGACCTACCTAGGCCTTTTATACTTACAATAACTCCCGGGTAATAACCTCCGACGGTCACATTCTGGGTCCTGGTGGTTGCGGCAAGGCCCACCGTGAGAATCAACACCGACACAATAAGCAGAGTCACGGTGACATAGATGGAGTTTCGTTTCCTTCGATTGAAGGCTCCTGAAAGCACACAGAGAAACTGAAGTGGTTCATTTTGGCCGGAGAAGGGCACGGACTTACAGGGAAAAATCACTGGGAAGGTCTTCCTTTCCTACCCCAACTGGTAGCTGGGGTTATCTCTGGGGAGGGGAATTATGGGGAAGGGATGGAGCTTCCGGTATTTTGCAATCATCAGGTGCCACGTTTACAAGAAGAAAAAAAAAAAAAAAAAATATATATATATATATATATATATATATATCCGGTTTGAAAATGAACAGACGGCATCTTAGCAGTTACATTAAAAAAAAAAACCCACAACAAATTTTGTGCTTTTGCCATTCCATGAAAGATGTGTCGTACCCACTTAGTAGAGTGTTTTTTAAGGCCAAATTACAAGGCCTATGATAAATGGGAAGTGTACGCATGGAGGCATTAAATGAAAATATTTTAAAGCCAAAATGCAACTAAGAAGGGTTATTTTTTATAAGCCGGAGATATGAAATTTCATTTTCAGTGTAAATATCACAACCAAGCCAGGTACTGGGATTCTTTTTTTCACTTATTTCTGACATTTGCCACCTCGTGTATAAACTTTAAAATGGTGTGTTGGCAAGATTTG